>NW_016108036.1:591867-593680 GCF_001604975.1 Cebus imitator | reverse complement strand
CATATCTAAAATTTGATAAGAGATTAATATCCAGAATATACAAAGAACGCGTATAACTCAACAGCAAAAGTCAAATAGCCTGATTAAAAAATGGACAAAGAATTTGAATAGACATTTCTTCAAAGATGACATATAAATGGCCAACAAGCATATAAACAGTTGCTCAACTTCACTAATCATCAGGAAAATTCAAATCAAAACCACGAGAAAAAACTTCCAGTTTCCAGTTCTGCATATAAGGAGCTTGGAAGTTGCCACTTCAGATTAAATACAAGAGAAAGTTGAACAGCTTGACAAATCACCCACTCTTCATATCCTGGAAGAGCATGTTTGTAAGAGCAGTGAACAAACAGCAAATGGCTGCATCCAGGTTTGAAGAGGCAGACAGGAAAATACAGAGATTCAGGAAGGAAACTCATGGGAGCCAGCGCTGGGAGAGGAAAACCTGAACTGTAACTGATGAGATGCTGGAGGCCCAGTGCAGGCAACTTAGAGAGTTACAAACTCCAGCGGGACCCAGTCATAGGAGGAGCCTACAACTTTGTGAGATTTACCTCCAGGAGCTTGACCAGGTTCTCAGAGTAAATATCAGAGAAAAACCGTCTCATGCTTTCAGCAGGGAAAGAAAGAAAGGAATCATTTGAAATATGCCAGAGCACTATGCTCTTTTTTTCTTTTTTTCTTGTTGTACACTGTGTTCTTGAAAGGTTCTGCCCTCAGAAGAAAATAGTAAATCAAGACCTAAACTGCTGGGGTATAATTAAGAGCGTAACTGACCTAGAAGAAGGGTTATTCAACTCTTGTCAGCTCTAGCCTTCCACATGGGAGAAGAGAAATATCCAACTTAAGCAGTTGTTAGCCATCCTCTCTCACCTAAGTGGGATGGAAAAGAAAAACAGAAACATTTATGAAGCGCACAGTCCAGAGGCCTCACTAAAAACGTGAGATCTAACCATACTTCCCCTCTCCCCACACCTCACCACCATGTTACTAAAGATCAAATTGCAGCAGTTCCTTTTCTGGTATACTGTCAGGCTATCAAGGAAAAAAAAATTTAAGCAAAAAATAAATGAAAGAGCAAGTATCAGAACCAGACATAGAAGGGATGTTAGAATTAAAACCAAGATGAAATATCATTTCAAGCCCATTAGGATTCCTACTATTAAACAAAATGAAATAAAACACAAAATAATGGTTAGTAAGGATGTGGAGAAATTGGAAACCTTATACATTATTGGTGGATTTATAAATGGTGCCCCCACTATAAAAGACGGTATGGTGATTCCTCAAAAACCTAAAAATAGAATTACCGTATGACCCAGTAATCCTCCTTCTGGGTGCATATCCAAAAAGAAAAAGAAAAAAAATGAAAGCAGGGTCTCTGCTATGGTTTGAATGTGCCCCCTCAAATTCATGTTGAAACTCTCTGCATCGTGGTGGTATTAACAGTGAGGTCTTCGGGGAAGTGTCTGAGTCATGAGGGCTCCAGCCCCGTAAATGGATTAGTGTCTTTTATAAGGGATGGAGGGAACTCGCTTTAGACCCTTTTTGCTCTTCTGCCTTTTGCCACGTGAAAACACAGTATTCATATACTTTTTGCATTTTTCACCCTTTCTGCCATGTGAGGATGCAAAAGGAAGGTGCTCGCCAGACAGCAAATGCCAGCACCTTGATTGTGGACTTTCTAGCCTCCAGAACTGTAAGATATAATTTTCTATTCTTTATAAATTACTGAGTCTTGGTATTTTGTTATGTCAGCAAAATTGGACTAAATCAGTCTCAAGGAGATATTTGTGCACTCATTTTCATAGCA
>NW_016108036.1:581828-589221 GCF_001604975.1 Cebus imitator | reverse complement strand
TGAGGTCAGCTGCACAGGAAATATTTACCACAAAAGTCTCCAAAGAAAGATATTTTTATAAGCTATCATCAATCAGCATGTCAACTATTAGTGGAGATATTAGCATGAGCCTGAAGTCCATTCACTAAGATGGGGATATGTATTATTAAAGCTCACTTTTACAATCTAAGGATTGTGTTTATGTTTGGAATAGCACAGTTTTCCCATCATTTTTGTGTTATCAAACACAAATACAAAGTTTAGGAATGGGGTATAAAGCAGCTTGTGGGAGTTAAATTCTCAAACTATAAAATAATATGATCCCCTTATTATGAGATTCACGTGAGACTCCAATTCAGTAATTCAGTTACTATTCAGAAAGCATCTATGTTATGCTCCACATTATCTGTTGGGAGGATTATATCAAAATGTTGAATATAAAATACAAATGCATAATAGAAACCTAGCAACAACAAACGTAAAATACAAGCTGTGTCTTCAGAAAAACAGAAAATGGTAAATTCCAGCTGATTTTGTATAGATGGTTGTGGTGTTCCAGATGGTGAAGATTAGAGAGTTTCTCCAAAGCAAAAAGCATCTTAAAACAAGTGGTCAAGGAGCTTGAATTTTGAACACCATGCAAAGAAAAAAAATACATGAAGTAATTCTCATCTAGCAATAAATATTTATAATAAAAGCGTAGAAAACATGCCTGCAAATAATCATGTCTATGCATATGTCCCCTGTAAGCTATTCACGTGAATTGCATTGTAGAACCAGCTATCCCAGCCAGCAGTTTGATCAAAGGTAGTTTGGGGAGGGACTGGTAGAATAAGATGAATGAACCACAAGTTTTCAATTTCACACCAGGTGTAATATGAAATCACCAAAGGATTTTAAGAGGTAGATTCTATGTAAAAACTTTAAGAACAATACAAATAGAATTTGAGTAAAATATTTAAAAAGAAACAATATAAGGTAATATGATACCATTTTTTTAACCACCCATTGGGAGGAAAATTCCTTCTTTTTTTTGTAAACACCCATGCAAAACTCTTTAATATCAACTGCTTTTCAGAAAATACTTTTATGATGGCATTCATTTAGTCTTCACCTCCAGATTCCTGAGTAAATTATTTAACACTTAATGTGTCACTTATGAGAAAAGTATTCTAAGTGTTAATAATAATTCTATTCTAATTCGGAAACTTTAGCAAACCAGGTCCATATCGGCTACATTTCATCCTCTCCTGACCTTACTCCACATGTTATTTCTATTAGTTGATCCATTTTTTATTGTTATATTGGTTTTGTATTGCTGTTTAATAAATTACTGCCAAACTTGGCACTTTAACACGACATTTATTATGTCACAGTCTCTGTAGGTCAGGAATCTGGGTGTAACTTAGCTGGGTGCTGTAACTCAAGGTTTCTCACAAATCTTCAAGTAAGGTGCTGGAGAGGGCTGAAGTCATCTCACTTGGAAACTGGTAGGCCTATGGTAGCCGAAGAGATCGATTTCTTGTCACAAAAGGGCTATTCACCACATGGCAGCTTGCCTCTTTCAGAATTAGGGCTTCTAGAATGTTATCAGTTGAATTGTGTACCTCCAAAATATATATAAATTGTGTACCTCCAAAATATATACTGGTACTCCCAGTACCTCAAAATATGATCTTATTCTGGAATAGCACTGTTGCAGATACAATTAGTTAAGATGAGATTATAGTGGAGTGAGATGAACCCTTAATTCAACATGACTCTCCTCCTATAAGAGGAGAGCAACTTGGACACTAACACAGAGGGAAGAATGCCACGTGATGGTGAAGGCAGAGATTGGAGTTAGGTAGGTACAAACTAAGAAGTGCTAAGGATGGTTGGTGACACCGGAAGCAAGAGAAAGGCATCAATCAAATTTTCTTCTAGAGGCTGCAAGAAGGCATGATTTATGCCCACACTTTTATTTCCAACTTCTAGCCTCCAAAACTGTGAGAGAACAGGTTTTTTTTTGTTTTAGACCACTCAGTTTAAGGTAATTTTTTATGGCACCCGTGGGAACTGAGAGAGAGAGAGAGGAAGAAAGAGGTGGGAAGAGACAGAAAGAGAGGGAGATTCTTATCTAATTGCAGAAATGATATCCATCATTTTTGCCCACAGCCAAGGAGGAATTACACAACGGTATGATTACCAGGAGACTGGGACCATTCCAGACTGTCTTAGAGAGCGCATATCTGTATATTCCATTAAATTGTTGAGGTTAGGTATCAAGTTTATTCAACTATACATTCAGCATATCCTAAAACCATGGATGGTGCATGTACAATATACTCAATGATGTTTTGATGTTTGCTAAGTAATCACAATTGAATTTGCAAAATTGGATACATAACTATTTTTACAACCAATATATTCTCCCCTTTATCAGTAAGGACACATTAAATTATGCTGCAACTCTGGTTCCCTAGAGCTAAGAGTCATGCTAAATGTAGACATTTTTTTCACACTCTAGGTGTCATGAAAATATGTCATTGATACAAAGTGTTAAAACTTTTTCACAGATCTTAATACCACTTCAGATATTCTCAGGCAATGAAAAGGAGGTGTTTTCTGATTTGAGATGTTTATCTCATGAACAAGTAAGCAATAGAAGCAGTTTAGTGGCTAAATCTGGCAATGACTAATAACCCTCAAATTCCATTGTTAGTTAACTAGGCCAGGGCCTGGTATGGTTGGTCAGGTCTATAATCCCAGCCTTTTGGGAGGTTAAATTCGGAAGATAACTTGAGGCCACGAGTTCGAAACCAACCTGGCCAACATAGTGAAAACTTGTCTCTATTAAAATTACAAAAATGAGTCCAGTGTGGGGTGCATGCCTGTAATCCTGGCTACTCAGGAGGCTGAAGCAGGAGAATCACTTGAACCTGGGAGATGGAGGTTGCAGTGAGCCAAGATAGTGCCATTGCATTCCAGCCTGGGTGACAGAGGGAGACCCCATGTCAAAAAAAAAAAAAAAAAAAGAACCAGTGGCTCACTCTTGTAATCCCAGCACTTTAAGAGGCCAAGACAGGAAGATTGCTTGAGCCCAGGAGTTCAAAACCAGTCTGGGCAACATAGTGAGACCCCATTTCTATAAAGAAATCAAAAATTAGCCATATGCTGTGGCATGTACATATAATACTTAATCTGGAGTGGGAGAATTGCTTGAGCCTGGGAGGTTGAGGCTTCAGTGAGCTGAGATCACACCACTGCATTCAAGCCTGGGTGACAGAGTGAGACCCTTCCTATTTTTGTTTTTAAGAAAGTTAACTGAAGGCTCTGCTTTGTATCTACCTCACTGCAGGATGCAGGGCACACAGAAGATACCATTGGAAATGTTGTCTGCTATGGTAGGGGGAGGAGAATGTGCAAATCACATTTTAGTTCTTAAAACTTCCAAAAGTAACACATACATTTAATTGACTGCAACTAGTCATGGGGTCATACCTAAATTTAAGAAGGTAGAGAAGTGTAATTCTATTATGCTCTTGAAAAGAGGAAAACCAAAATGTATTTTTGAACAACACTGATTCTACTAACACTCTCACAAAGCATTCCAGAATCCAGAGGAACATGCTACATTACTATTTCAGAATGTATGCTCAATGAATAGCATTTTTAACCATATAAATAATACAATCTATGTAGTATTTAAGAAACAAGGTGAAGTGGATTTCTTTTGACATTGTTTGTCTTTGGGTCTAAAGATCTGATAATTTTTAAGATTCTTAATATCTTGTCAACTACTTTCCAGAAATTTTGTGTCAATTTAATCTCATGCCAATTATGAATAACAATGCCAATTATTTTTTTCCATTATTTTATTGTGATTAAAAACACAACATGAGGTTATCTTAATATATTTTTAAGTTCAATACATTATTGTTGACTGTAGGTACAATGTATAGCGGATCTCTAGAGCTTATTCATCTTACTTGACTGCAGCTTCATGCACATTGACTAGTAACTCATTTTCCTTCCCTACATTCCCTGGCAACCACCCTTACATGCTTTAATTCTATGAATTTGACTTTTAGACACCTCATGTAGGTGAAATAATGCAGCATTTGTCTTTCCCTGTGTGGCTTATTTCATTTAGCTTAATATCCTACAGGTTCATCCATGTTGTTCCATATTTCAGAATTTCCTGTTTGAAATAGTTGTCACAATTCATATCTACTCATATTATGTATCTCTTAACTTTTAAATAATTATTTTAATGGTATTGTCTTTTAACTTTTTGGGGTTTTTTTTGAGACAGGATCTTGCTATGTTGCCCAGACTATTCCCTAACTCCTGGACTCAAGTTATCCTCCTGCCTCAGTCTCCCAAGTAGCTGGGACTACAGGTGTGTGCAGCTATGCCTGGCTGTTTTGCTTTTATCTTTATACCAGAACTAAAAAGGATTTGCCCATCATCATTACAGTAATGCAGTATTCTGTATTTGTTTATATATCTACCTTTACCAATGAGTTTCTTGCTTTCCTATGATATTGTGTTACTCTTGTTTCGTAGTGATAATCTTTATGTTACCTGTAAACAGTTTTGTTGGATACAGTCTTCTTCATTGGCAGTTTTCTTTCAGCACTTTTGATTTATGATCCCACTTTTTTCTGCCCTCAATGTTTGTGCTAAAAAATGTACTAATAGTCTTATGAAGGTTTCCTTACATTGACAAATCAATTTTTTTCTTGCTTCTCTCAAAATTCTCTTTTTGTCTTTGATTTTTGACAATTTTATTATGTGTCTTGGTATGAATTTTGCAAAGTAGTCTTTTTTGGTTTGGTGTTTATTTGTTTTCAGGCTTCTTGGATCTGGATGTCCACTTCCTTGCCCAGATTTGAGAAGTTTTCAGTCATCATTTCTGTGAATAAGTTTTCTGGTCTTTTCTTTCTCTCTTCTTCTAAGCCTCTGCTAATGTTTATATTATTCTGTCTTACATGATCCATAATTCCCTTAAGCTTTCTTCACTCATTTTCACTCTTGTTTTCTTTTTATACCTCTGACTGAATTATTTCCAGTGACCTTTCTTAAAGTACACTGGTCATTTCTTTTCCTGGATCTAGTCTGCTCTTGAACTCCTCTACTAAATTTTTCAATTCGGTTATTATGTTCTTCAGCTCCATGATTTCTGTTTGGTAGTTTTAAAAATATTTTCCAAATCTTTCCCGAAATTCTTACTTTACTAATGCATTGTTCTCTTGATCTTGGTGAGCATATTTGACTTTTAGTTTGAATTTTCTGTCAGGTGAATCATATAACTCTGTTTCATTAGGGTTGGCCTCTAAAAATGTATCTGCTTTTCTTTTTTGAAACATCTTTCCCTACGTTTTTTTCTTGATTCTCTGTATTGATGTCTGTACTTTAGAAAAAGTAGGCACCTCTTCTAGTCTTCACAGACTGATTTTGTATAGGAGAAGACCCCACAAATTAGTCCAGCCACATATTTTGGGGTCTTTACCAACTCTTCCCTCCCCAAGAAGGCCACTATGATTTTGCCAGCTCACTCTTTGCTGAGCTAGGGTTGAGGAAGAGCTATGGTGTCTACCAGGCCAAGTTACCACCTTCATTTTCTCTCAGGTTACTAATATATGTGGGACTCAGTAGAGTTCTAGGACTGATGAGTCAGATGTTCATATTTGGGCAGCCCTGGAGAAGCTGAGGTACTGGATACATTGATTAAATCTTTCCATTCCCAAAGGGAAGCTGAGGGAAACTTTTCATCTGCTTGCTGTGTGCTGAGCAGAGGAAAGTATCCATGGCATCTATCAGCCTAAGCCACCACCTTTGTTCATCTGAAGGTAGCTAGACTGTGCTGGAAACTTCAGAATTCCAAGTATGGCAAGACAGAAGCCAGTCCTCTGGGGAACCCCCTCAGAAAAGTGAAATATTGGATGCAGAGATCGATACCTTCTCTCCCCTGGGTGAAGCTGGGGGCTAGAGAGTTTTTCCTTACTATGTGTCACTGAGAAGAGTTTTTGGCCAGAAGCTATTCTGAATTTTCCTAATAGCTTTGGTGAATGTAGTTTTGCATTCTCTCTTGGTATACTAACATTTCAATTTGTTTCTGATTTCTCAAAAAGGAAAAATTTCCATGAATTGTTGCTTAATTACTGTGTTTGTTGGAAGAAGGAGGGTCCAGGGCTTCTTACTCCACCATGTGGCTGTTGTACTCCTCCATCACAGTGCTATTCTTACCTATCTGTATCACTCCCAAATATAGCATTTATTTTTACATTTTATCCTATACAATTATGTAGTCATTTTTTTGTTGTTGTTTCAGATCAAATGTATACGTACTTTTGGTTTAAGTGTACTAACCCAGTTCAGAGCAAAAGAGTGATCACAGTTTTTGAGTTAGAACTACATAGGTGTGCTTCAATTTGTTGTGGGCTTATAAAATGATACTTCAAAGATTGGCACTCTGGCATGCTGAGTACTTTGAAATGGAAAACATTAGAAGGGCCTCAGAAGCAAAGTTTCTCTTTGACCTTCTTCTATCCACTTGTCTCTGACTCCCCTTTATCCCCTAGGCATGCCATAGAAACCAGAATTCCTCTTTCTAAAGCCTAATTATACAAACTAGAAATATTACTCTAAGTTTACTCTATTTTTCCATGTAATCTGGCCCTAAAGAAATTCTCTGACCTACTTCTCTGATAGTAGATCTTAAGAGCCTCATCCTAGAATGGGTCTTGCCCTCTACTCAGGAGGAAGGACTGCTGCACACAGAGGCCAAGACTGGGACAAACAGGTCCTGCTGGGTACCCCCCACACCCCCCAGTCTGTACCTTTTGATTATGCTCTGGTCCAATCACAGTCCTACATGGCTTTCCATTCTCCATACAATATAAGCATAAAAATGGACAGTTTTCCTCAAGTCTTCGGGTTTTTATTTCTGAAATTTCCCATGTCATATGAAACTTTAAGTAAATTTATTGTGCTTTTCTCTTGTTAACCTGTCTTTTGTTATAAGAGTGTAGCTATAACCCATATGATAGATGACAAAGTGTATCACATCTTTCTGCACCTACAAATTGTACCTGTCACTTAATAGTTGCATCACACTGGGTCCTCCAGCTGTCAGCTTCCATGGACTCTAGAATAAGATGGCATAGATTCAGATATGAGCTTTTGCATTAACATATTCTGTTACCTTGGACAAGATATTTAAACTCTTTAAACTTTTTCTTAATCAGAATACTCTGGAGATAGTAGTGCCCTGGGGAAACTGACTGAGACAATATATGCATCAGGCTTTTCAACCCAAGGAAGTTCCTTCTCATGGTTCAGTCACCTTCAACACCACTTAACTGCTCATTAGGAAGAAAATTTCTTTGTATTTTAAAACAGACTGAATATGATTTTTTTTTTTTTT
>NW_016108036.1:562531-579413 GCF_001604975.1 Cebus imitator | reverse complement strand
CTAATCTTGCTCTGTTACCAGGCTGGAGTGCACTGGCGCAATCTCAGCTCACTGCAACCTCTGCTCCTGGGTTCAAGCGATTCTTCTGTCTCAGGCTCCTGAGCAGCTGGGACCACAGATGTGTGCCACCACATCCGGCAAATTTTTTTGTATTTTTAGTAGAGACGAGGTTTCATCGTGTTGGCCAGGATGGTCTTGATCTCTTGACCTTGTGATCCGCCCGCCTTGACTTCCCAAAGTGCTGGGATTACAAACGTGAGCCACCGCGCCCGGCCCACAAAGCTGTTCTTTAAGTCATAAATGTAGCCAGTCATAAATACATAAACTTTAACCTTCGGGTTGGAACTTTGTCTCTTGCAGTTTAAGGTAATGGCTATTGTAGCCCATCTGAATTTTCTTTGCTCTTATACTTGTAATTCTGGAGTTCTTCAGATTGTGGTATATTTTATTGTGTTCCTACGTAAGATGAAGAATTAACTATTAAAACCACATTTTCAACATATAAAAAAAAGAAAAAGAAAAGAAAAGAAGACGGAGCCTCCATCTGAGCTAGCCCTTTTCTATTGGCATAGCTGTCGGCATTCATCGGTGCAAGCTTCCAGCTTGCTTAGCTATGTCTGCAGTTCAATTTCTCAGGCTGCTCCTTGTTAGAAAAAAAGTGATTTTGGGGGGCTGCTTTTTGTTAAAATGGAAAACTCTGCCTATGACTCTGTTGTCCTTACTATCTGCCTAAATAATTTATTTCTATCACCTGTATCACTGGCTTCCTCCCACCCACCAAGTTATCCTTAAAATATGCTTCCTGAGTGCTCTGAGACTGATTTGAGTTTTGACTAAAACTCTGGACTCCCACACAGCTGGCTCTGCATGAATTACTTTTCCTCTATCGCAATTTACCTGTCTTGATAGCTTGGCTCTGTCTAGGCATTAGACAAGGTGAATCTGTTGGGTAGTTATGTTCTCGCTGTTACAATTTTTGCAAAGGTGATTTCAGTCATGCCATCATCAGCGTAGGCCTCACCTGGGAGATTGTTAGAAATGCAGAATCCTGGACCCAGTGAATATGAATCTGCAGTTTAAAAAGATCTCCAGGTAATTAATAGGTGCATTAAAGTTTTAGAACTACTGCTGTAACTGACATGAATTCTTGATAAATTATTTTCTGATTTTCATTCTGAGGTTCCCTGGGCTGCCCAAAGGCATGTGTGGAAAGGGTTGAGGAAAGGGATGAACATTGGTGTTTCGCCTCACGCGTTTGAATTTGATGTTTGTCTGCACATTTCAATGTATTTATATATTTTTAAAAATGGAGCATTTATTCCTGAGTGAAACTTTTGTATTCACCTAGAAAATCCATTTCAACCGTCTGAGTTAATTTACCAACAGTTCCCAGAAGAGGGCGCTGCAATGCTCTTTTTTTTTTTTTTTTTTTTTTTGGTCAGTTCACCTGTGTACTGAAGTCAGAAAGTAATTGGTAAAATGTTTAAATCCACATTATTTCATTGGATGTACCAATACTTGTATTTGTTAGGTAGGTATTCTTTACTTTGTAGATAAGTAAAGAGGAAGACTGAACTGTTTCCCAACTCCCAAATTCAGGCTCCTTTCACAATCTGTGGTACTACTGCGGGCTGTTATAACACCAGAAATACCAGGACATATGGAGAAGAACTGAAGCAGAATGCTTTCTACTAAACAATTTTGCCTAAGGCTGGGCTTAATTCTTAAAAAGGTAGTTCTGCTCTTAGTTGAGTGGTCTGGCTAAATTCAAGTAAATTAAACCAATATTTATTGTGTTGCTTTGCTAAGAGCCTTTTAGCTGCTTTCAACACAATGTTATCCACATTGCTTAGACTTTGAAAACTTAAATAAAATGTTCTGTTATGTGTTTGCAAGAATTTTGAGGGTGAGTTAATGTCAAGGTAACTCTGAACAAGGTTTTATACATGTGTAGGATGAACAAGACTGCCTTGATGTTCCCCTCAACTTGACTAAACTTTAGACAGATTTTTTCCTGACTACAGATCCTTTAGATTATTTACTTTAGAAATCTTCCCATTATAAATTCTTTCTTCTTATTTCATATTTAAATCTTTCTCTAGCCTTTTATCAGTTTTACGGCTCAGAAATACCTTTCTCAAAAAACTGGGAGCCATTTCTTTGAAAAATAATAATCAAGAAAAATAGTTCCCTCATCTCCCCATCTCTGTGGAGGGTAGGACTCTTACTTCGGTATGTGCCAGTTAGCAAATACAAATGGCCTCAGCATGTTGACCCACCTTCCCCACTAACATTCCTCAGGACTTTTTCATTAGCATATGCCAGGCTTTACAAACTGTCCCACCTTTTGTTCAACACAGTTGAATACAGTCTCCCTTCCCTATTGAAACAGGCTTGACCCTATTGCAACAATTTTGAATAAAGTCGTCCTTGACTATTTAACTTTGTTCAATGCAAATCTTCTTTGAGAATAACCTACAGAGATGCAATTACAATAAGGTTGTTGTATTACCTACGTGCATACTGCAGGCATTCTTTATGTCTCATTATTAGAAAATAATAAGTGTAATTGAGAAATATGGATATTTTTCCTCTACATTTGAAACCACTGAAAAGTATCCTATAAAGTAACCCCTCTTCAGTGTCTTTCCTTTATATCTTCCTAAAATACATTATTCTACCATTCTTCCCACTTCAAGGGCCACAGTTTCTCATTTGCTGACTTTTCTTGTGTTTTCCTCTAAATGTGAAAATGAGATTTTATTCTCGGCTCTGTGAAGCCTGGCCATGAAGTAATGAACTTACTTTTGATTTTACAGGCTCATAGGTGGGACTTGCGTAGTCTCAGATGAGACTTTGGACTGTAGACTTTTCAGTTAATGCTGAAATGCGTTAAGACTTTGGGGGCCTATTGGGAAGGCATGATAAGTTCTAAAATGTGAGGACATGAGATTTGGGAGGGGCCAGGGATGTAATGATACGGCTTAGCTCTGTGTCCCCAATCAAATCTCATCTTGAATTGTAGCTCCCACGATTCCCATGTGTCATGGGAAGGATGTGATGGGAGGTAATTGAATCATGGGGGCAGGTCTTTCCTGTGCTGTTCTCATCATGGTGAATAAGTCTCATGAAATCTGATGGTTTTATAAAGCAGAGTTTCCCTGTACAAGTTGTTTTGTTTACTGCCATGTAAAATGTGCATTTTGCTTTCTGCCATGATTGTGAGGCCTCTCCAGCCATGTGAAAATGTGAGTCTATTAAACATCTTCTTCTTTATAAATTACCCAGCCTTGAATACGTCTTTATCATAAGCATTTGGACTAATAGAGTATGGTACTAGGATAAGACACATAGACCAATGGAACAGAATAGAGAACCCAAAAATTAATTCATGTATCTACAGTCAACTGATTTTTGACAAACGTATCAAAAACACTCATTGTGGACAGGACGGTCTCTTCAATAAATGTTTCTGGGAACACTGGATATCCATATGCAGAAGGTACTACTTCTGAAATGTGATCAAGGCTGTTTCATGATCATGTAAGAAAATTCTAATCCTACTATATCCAGTGGTGCAGGATATATATATTTTTTTATTTGTATGTGGCAACAAATTATAAGTTATATTGAAGGATGATTATAGATTTCTATGTCACAGCTAA
This sequence comes from Cebus imitator, assembly GCF_001604975.1. Lineage (NCBI taxonomy): Eukaryota > Metazoa > Chordata > Mammalia > Primates > Cebidae > Cebus > Cebus imitator. The sequence goes on along the minus strand of NW_016108036.1, from coordinate 575,748 downwards.
AAACAATTATAACTGACAAAAAGTCATCTGCTTTTTAAAAAGAATTACTACATGTTACTTTAGAATAGTTTTAGGGTTGTGGAAAAATCGAGGGCAAGTGTAGAATTCTCATGGATCACTTCTTCCTCCTACACAATTTCCCTCATGATTAACGTCTCCCATTAGTGTTGTACAATTTGTCTTGATGAACAAATATTGATACATTATGAGTAAGTCCATCGTTTAGGGTTCCCGCTTTCTGTTGTATATTCTGTGGGTTTGACAAATGTATGAGATGTATCTGAAGCAGCCTCGTTGTCAGGGCTAAATACCAAGATTCCTGGTCTCATGGCCAAGGAAGTTGAGGTCTTGGACACACACACACACACACACACACACACACACACACACACACACAGTGAGTTTGGAGCAGGAGTTTAATAGGCAAAAGGAAAAACTGGTCTCTATTACAACAGGGGTCCCAAGCCTACTGCCAAGTTGTAGTAAAAATGTCAGGGTTTTTATAAATGGGCCAGTGAGGAGGGGGCTCGTGAGCAGGGGATGTCTGATCCTCCTAGGGCCCCAGGGTTTAGTTGGGACCAGGTGTACTACATGAACAGAGCAGTCTTTTATCAGCTCTTATCCCATTCCCTGACCACATAGACTCTTAGTCCGTGTTTTTTTGGTCCTGCTTATTTGGGAGGGAGAGTTTCTGTGTCTGTTCCCCTACATCTTGCAGCTGTAGGCATCTTGGTGCCCCTAAAGGGAACGGAACCTGCTTATTATGGCCTACTGTTTTACTGGGGTCCACCGTGTAAGTGTGAAGCTTGGTGATTTAGCCAGGAGACTCCCCGCACCCGCCCCAGTCCTTCTGTGTCTGAGCTGTCTTACTTGTGTTTTACTGTCTGCTCCTTCAGGCTGCTTCTTGTTAGAAGTGATTTCTTTGAGTGGCCTGAGGTTAGAAAGGGAGCTATTTTTGAGCTGCTTTTTGTCCGGTTTTCTACCTGAGACTCGCTTTACCCTGTCAACCGAAATGAGTTCTTTCTGCTCCTATAACATATCCACCATTACACACAGAATAGTTTCACCACCTAAAACGCTCCTGTGCCCCAGGGTGGGAATCGGCTCTGGGTCGAGGCCTCCACTGGGTTCCCCCAATCCCTGGGCTCTGCCTCCAAACGAGGGACATGGGACAAGGGCGTCCTCTGTGTCCTTATCACCGGAAAGGATCCGCCAGACCCGGCCTTGCGCTCCCAGTTGGAGGACGGTCACGTCCCTGCCGGATGTGGGTCAGGTAGTCCAGGAATTACCTTCCTGTCGATTTGGGCTTCCTGCTCGGGTCACAGGCGCCAGCGGCTGCCGGGGAAATGGAAGGCAGGGGATCCAGCCCCAGGCGGATCTCTCCGGGGCGCTGCGGAGGTGGGGCCATGCTGGGCGCAGTCTCGCCTCCCGCCCCGTCCCCCGCCCCCGGGGCTGCGGCGCGGACTTGAGGCCAGAAGATGGCGGGGACCGGAAGGGGTTCCGTAGGTGGGGGCCCGGGTCGGCGCGGGGACCGGAAGGGGTTCCGTAGGTGGGGGCCCGGGTCGGCGCGGGGACCGGAAGGGGTGAGCGCCAGAGAGCCTAGAAGCCCACTGGGCGCCCGCTTAGTAGTAGCCGCGAATCCCGCAGCCGCAACGCTCCTCCCTTCCTGCTTCCCAGCCGTTTCTGCAGCGCCTCTGCCTTGGGGTAAAGAAGCCGGCACCAGGAGCGCCAAAAAAAGCGCCTTCGCCTCGATTTACCCAGTGTGACCGCGCCAGGGCCTTCTCAGTTGGGTGAGCATCCGCTCCGACCAGGCCATGGAAGAAAAACCTGTGCGATGCCTCCCCACGTCTCGGGCCTCTGACCTGCCTTTGCCATCAGAGTTTGCAGAACTTTGGGGGACCTGAGAAGGGGTGTCCCCTGGACAGGACACGGGTGTCTGTGGCTTACAGGGTTTTGGAAGGACAGGGAGAGGGAAACGGGATCCCAGGGGCCTGCTTCAGGGCCACCCAGCCGCCCTCGCCCCACACAACTCTCTCTGATCCCGCTTGTCCGTCCAGCCTGGGGGGGAAACGCGCACGTGCTGTGATCTCAAGAGGGCTTGGCGTTTTATTTGGAAGATAGGCATCTACTTGCAGCTGGCCTGAGCCCCTTATTTTCTTCCCACCTTTCTTGGGAAACTTATTTTTAAGGGAGGTGTGCCACGGTTTTTGTAACACGGTGCTCTTAGCTCAGCATTCGCGGTGCTGTTGTAACCGTCCAGTGGGTTCACCTTGCCTGCTGCCTGGATAGAGACGATTATCAAGACGAGGGAATTGCAATGGAGAAAGAGATTCATGCAGAGGCGGCTGTGCAGAAGACGGGAGTTTTGTTACTACTCAAATCTGTCTCCTCATATCCGTCTCTGGGAGCATTCAGGGATCAGACTTTTTAAAGATGAGTTAGCAGAAGGGACATGGGAAGTGGGCAGTGCTGATTAGTCAGGTTGGAGATAGAATCACAGGAGGTCAAAATGAGTTTTTTTTTTTTTTTTTGCTTTCTTCTGTTCTTGGGTGGGATGGCAGAATTGGTTGGGCCAGATTACAGGTCTGGGTAGTGTCAGGTGATCCATGGAGTGCAGGGTCTGCAAAATATCTCAAGCACTGACCTTAGGTTTTACAATACTGATGCTATCCCCAGGAACAATCTGGGGAGATTCAGACTGTTGGAGCCAGAGACTGCATGACCCCTAAACTGTAATTTCTAATCTTGTAGCTAATTTGTTAGTCCTGCAAAGGCATACACTTTCTTTCCTTTTTTTCTTTTCTTTTCTCTTTCTTTCTCTTTCTTTCTTTCCTTCCCTCCTTCTTTCCTTTCCTTTCCTTTTTCCTTTCCTTTCCTTTCCTTTGTCCTTTCCTTTCCTTCTTTCTTCTTTCCTTTCTTTCTCTTTCTTTTTCTTTTTCCGTCCTGGAAGCAGTGCACCACTAAACCTTCTAAATTACAGTGTTGATTACTAATACACCATTGCACAGTTACTTTCATGGGTCCCCAGTGGCTGTATCCATGGCCATTTACTGTCACTAACCTACCTTTGTAATATCATTGTTACCAATTTTTACACTTTTCTTCTGATGCATTTAATGTGTGCTATTTTATTTTTTTTAATACAGGTATTGTTTTCTGTATTTTTAATACAGGTATTATTCAGTAAATACTTTTATTTAGCATAGTGAACAGTTATATATCACGAGTGTATACTTAATTCTCACAAAGTGAGCACCATCCATACAACCACTACTCTTCTTATGAAATAGAATTTTACCAGCAGTGTCAAACCCTTTTGGACCTTGCCAGTCACCTTTTTCCTTCCTGTTTCACAAAATAATCTTCACAGATACTTTTATCTGTTTTAAACTTTATATAAGTGTAACAGTTCAAGGTGTATGCAGTAGTGTCTGAGTTCTTGTGCTAAATACTATGTTTTTGAGTTCATCCATGGCGTTACCTATAGTAGGAATTTCTTCCTGTTTATTGTTGTATATTATTTCATAGTATTAATATGCAATATGTCTCCATTCTACTTGTAATGGGAATTTGAGTTTCCAGGTTTNTTTGCTGTCTTCTGTTCTTGGATGGCAGAATTGGTTGGGCCAGATTACAGGTCTGGGTAGTGTCAGGTGATCCATGGAGTGCAGGGTCTGCAAAATATCTCAAGCACTGATCTTAGGTTTTACAATAGCGATGTTATCCCCAGGAACAATCTGGGGAGGTTCAGACTCTTGGAGCCAGAGACTGCATGACCCCAAACTGTAATTTCTAATCTTGTAGCTAATTTGTTAGTCCTGCAAAGGCCCAGTGGTTCCCAGGCAAGAAGGGGGTTTCTTCAAGGGAAAGAGCTATTATCAATTTTGTTTCAGAGTCAAATCATAAACCGAATTCCTTCCCAAAGTTAGTTCAGGCTATGCCCAGGAATGAATGAATAAGGACAGCTTAAAGGTTAGAAGCAAGATGGAGTCAGTTAGGTCTGATTTCTTTCACTTTCATAATTACCTCAGTTGCAATTTTTCGAAGGTGGTTTCACTATATCTGTTTAAATGCCCATCTCTTGACTAGATATCAGAAGGGGGGCACCTGCCCTGGCTGGGCCATTGTAGAAAATCTGTCTAGACATCTGCAGATATCTCAGATGGTATTTTTAAAAATTGCACTTGAATCTACAATTATAACAAAATATAATGTTTGATTTACAAATAACTGCCAACTTTAACTCCCATTTGAGTTAGAAATCGGAGTATAATCAGCACTTAGGTTTATCGTACCTTGTTAAAGAAAAATCTTGAGGCACAATAAAACTTTAAAAAGTGTATTTGAGTAAGAAGAATTCATAAATTGGGAAATATCAAACCAAACATCGTTTAATGTTCTGGACTTTTATGGGGTAAATGCAAAAACAAATCATTTGATTGGTTGCAGTTTTGTATTTGCCTTATTTGATTTACTCCGTTGGAAAGTCCCTAGTTATGAAAGTGCATTGGCTACTTCTGATTGGTTGAGTTTAAGTTCTGTTTTCTTTGAAATAGGGACTTACAGAAATAAGTTTCAGTTATGTTTTCAAATCAGTCAAGGTTAAGGTCAATTCTTAGGCTTAACTGGGTTTGTCTGCTCAGGCATTCTTCAGGCCTGGTGTCCATTTTAATTTACTTTAGTAACCTTTACACATAAAGAAACAAGAAATTCTAAAGCTTTTTACTGGCTTACAGGGAAAAATATTATCCAGTCAGAAGATGAATGCGTCGATTTACAATGTGACAGTTACTAAGTTTACACAAACGTTCATATTGCAGTCTTTCATAGGACAAAGCTACAGTTTCTGATATTTAGGTGTCTTAGAAGAGCTTTCTTTCTATAGATGACATTACTAGAATTTTATATAAGAGAACACAAGACAGGGCTTTACATTTTTAAATAATATCTGTATTTCATCAGGAGAGTAATACTGATACTTTTGTGAATTTTATCAATTTACTATTTTGTAAGAGCCAGATTTTAGGATTTCAGCTGTTGGGGAAGAGGAGAAATTTTCTATTTCATTTTTCTGAGACACTTTCTACTAGGATTTATTAATAAAAAGGAATTTCAAGTGTTAAGTACCAAGTATGGACTTGAGAAGTTTAAAACTTACATTATAAAAAAGAAAAGGGCATACTCTTTCTTTCTTTCTCTCTCTCTCTTTCTTTCTTTCTTTCTTTCTTTCTTTCTTTCTTTCTTTCTTTCTCTCTCTCTCTCTCTCTCTCTTTCTTCTTTCTTCTTTTGTTTTCTTTCTTTCTTTTTTTATTTTCCATCCTGGAAGCAGTGCTCCACTAAATCTCCTAAAATTACAGTGTTAATTACTAATACCCCCATTGCACAGCTACTTTCATGGGTCCCCAGTGGCTATATCCATGGCCATTTACTGTCACTAACCTACCTTTGTAATATAATTGTTACCAATTTTTATACTTCTCTTCTTCAGGTACTCTATACCAGTGATTTTCAACACAGGCTTCCTTTGAGTGTTATTTGGGAGAGGGATTTCTCAGAAAATATGGATGTTCAAATTCCACCCCCAGGGGTCCTGATTTAGTCTGTTTTACGTTATAATTGTTTTTAAAAGCACGCTATTGATTCACATGTGTAGGCAAGGTAGAGAATTATTGTTCTGTCTTATTCCTTATAGCTGAAATAACTTCATTTCAATTTTATCTCTCACAATCTTACCCTTCCTTTAAGATTCAATAAAAGTGCCATCACCCCCTCATTTTTCTCCCAAGGAAGGACACTCTCTGCCCTCCACTTAGACCACAGGTAGTGCAGTTGGCAAGTTAATTATAGACCAAGTTGATGATGTCATACTAGCACCATTGACTTTCCCATAGCATTTCTTATTTTATGTATTCTATTTTTAGTCCCATTTCTGACCCGCCCTCCCTGTCAGAGTTTGCAGAACTTTGAGGGGCACAAGAAGGGAGTTCTCCCAGACAGGCCATGCCATCTGTGGCTTAAGGGATTTAGACCACAGATAATACATTGTGTGTAAATTATAGTGTGAGTTGATGCCACATTGTCCTCATTGACCTTTCTATAGCCTCTCTTAGTTATGTATTCTCTTTTTAGTCTTACTTCCCAAACCCCCATAGGCAGGCACCCATTCTGATGCATTTAATATGTGCTATTTTATTTTTTTAATACAGGTATTGTTTTCTGCACAAATATATTTATTCAGTAAATATTTTTATTTAACATAGTGAACAGTTATATATCACGAGTGTATACTTAATTCTCACAAAGTGAGCACCATCCATACAACCACCACTCTTCTTATGAAATAGAATTTTACCAGCAGTGTCAAACCCTCTTGGACCCTTGCCAGTCACCTTTTTCCTTCCTGTTTCACAAAATAATCTTCTCAGATACTTTTTGTCTGTTTTAAACTTTATATAAGCATAACAGTTCAAGATGTATGCAGTAGTGTCTGAGTTCTTGTGCTAAATACTATGTTTTTGAGTTCATCCATGGCGTTGTCCATAGTAGGAATTTCTTCCTGTTTATTGCTGTATATTACTTCATAGTATTAATATGCAATATGTCTCCATTCTACTTGTAATGGGAATTTGAGTTTCCAGGTTTGCTACAAGTAATGCTATTATGACCACTTTGTGCATGTTCTTTTGTGTATATATGTGTGTTTCATGGGGAAATATACTTGAGTAGAATTACTAGATCAGGATTTGGTTATGTTTAACTTTGGTAGTTATGTCAGAGAGTATTACATAGATACTCTATGTTGTTAGATTTGTTCTCCTACCAGCACTGTATTAGAGTTCCGGTAGTAGCACATTCCCCTAAAAATATTTATATTAGTCTTTTTGTTTTAGCCATCATAGTGGATGTTTAGTGATATCTATAAGGTTTTTTTCTTGTGTCCAGTGTTATCCCTGAATCTGGTAATCTTTGAATTATCTCCTCATATCTGGTGATATTTTAATTTTTCCTTATCCAGAGCATTCCGTGAGTTCATGGTAAGAGTTAAGCAAATCATTTCAACGTCACCACATACCAAACCGTTGATGGCTCGGTTTCAGCTTCCTTTCTAAAGGCATTTTCTAATCTGTTCTGCTAAGCTGCAAGATGACAGCTGCAGAGACTTCACAGAAAATGTTAAAAGTAGACCTTGCATTTAGAGATGGCTTGGAAGAGGGAGAATCTGGTAATGTAATTGATGGCATTTGAAAAAATAGAGGCAACTTTTCTTCCACTGCAGCATGAAGGAAGCTGGGTTTTAGGAGCATTAGCACTTGATAGTCTCTGTAAAAGTGATATGTTTGCAATAGGGATGGTTTGGAGAATAGATGTGTAATTGCTACATCAGTTATTGTACTGTGTACGTTACTTAAATATCTCTGGGGAAGAGAAATGAACAATGAATTAGATTATAAGAAGATGAAGGAAAAAAATGTTCTTTGTGTTTATATTGTTAGTGCTATTTTTGTTAGGTGTTGCCCTGCAAACACAGGGGCTTTGCATTTATTGATCCATGGCTTTTGATTTATAGATCCTTTGTAATTAAAAAGAGATGTGGAGATTTGAGGGTAAGAGTGAGAAGCGGACCCTGCCCACCAGCAAACCCTTTAGCATTTCAATATATGGCAGATTTTCTGAGAAAGAACAACCGTGTAATGAGTGTATGTTTGTGCTTCAGTACAGTAGAAAGGATACCTTTACTGACCTCTTTTGCTTTTGAAAAACCAAAAGTACAGCTTCAGTTCAGTAGAAAGGATACCTTTACTGACCTCTTTTGCTTTTGAAAAAAGTTATTTCATTCTTTTTTTTTTTCTCTCTTTCTCTCCTCCTCCCTCAATTTTATTTATTAAATTTACTTTTATTCAGGAGTTCAGGATACTGCATTTCATAGAAAACAGGGTACTGTTTTTTTTTTCCTCCAAACTCTGCTGGACCCAACTCTGCCCAGGGTTCTTATTTAAACAGACATGTTCTAAAGATTGTATAGACTAACTCAAATGTTTCCAGAACTGAAAGTAACTAAGAAAAATATTTACAGAACTGAAACTAAATATTTGCTACTTGGTGCAGCTGTGAAACTTGTTTTTTAAGATGCATTGTGTTGTTTTTGGATCCTGAAACTGAGTTAAAATTTGACCAGTAATATGGTTTATTTCTTTGTTCCTCTGAGGCATAATTCCTAATATTGTTTTTCCAACTAGAAATCTGAAGGGTATTGTGTTCAGTGTGTACTTTAAGAGTGATATGAATTTGCAGGAGTCAGGATACACCATAAGAAAGATAGAAGAGAAATAAGTAAGAGAGAGAAATGGAACAAGATGCATGTGGGAATATTGTTGTAAGGCTTTTCCATAGTTCAGCTAAAAACGAGATTCTTTGTCCCACAACCATGAAAATTCAGACTTGCAGATGGTTTAAAGGGTGAGTGAAGCAGGGTTTTATTCTGTGAAAAAGGGAAAAAGGGGGGAAACAGGCACTCTCGCAAGGCCAGAGGCCATCTGCTAGAGCGCTTTCCACCTGGCAGTTTGAATCCCAGGTTCCACACAGGAGAAGGAGGGGCCAGGCCCAGGCTCATTCCTGCTGCAAACCTTGTGAACTTCCCAAGGCTCCACCTCAGTGGGCAGGCTGGTTGGAGTTTCTCTAGGGACCCCTTCCCACCTGGCTGTCTCAGTATTAGTTGGAGGAGCTAGAGATGTAAAAAAGGAGAAGAGTACTAGGGACATTTAGAAGGTTAGTAAGATAGGCAAATGGGAGATTTGGGGGAAATTTTAAGGGGAGAGTTACATATTCACTTAGTAAGAATGAAAAAGAATTATGGAAGTCTTAGTATTCTGAACCTTTAAGACAATTTTGCATTCGTGTGGAACCAGAAAGAATAAAGGTTGAGATTTTTATATGAGCAAAAATCCAAACAATATTTACTGCTTAAGATCATCTATTCTTACCCATCTTTTTCCCTGTCTAGAATCTAAGCTGAAACTCCTTGTTATTCTTGGAGATGTATGTTAAACGAAAATAAGTTGGCAGGGACTTTTAAAATACTACAATTTATATTCAGTAAAATTCACTCTTTTGGTGTACATTTCTATGAGTTTTGATAAACATATATTCATGTAATACCATCAGAGTCAAGATATTGAGCCATACCCACCCACTCCAGATTCCCTCATGCTCCTGTGTAGAATGTCTCTTCCTCTACCCCCAGCCCTTGGCAATCACTGATCTGTTTTTTGTTCTTGTACTTTGGCTTTTCCAGAATGTCATATCAGCGGAATCCTGCAGTAGGTAAATGTAGAATCTGACTTTATTCACTTAGCAATGATACATTTGCAAGTCATCTGTATTATAGTATGTGTCATGTGTCGAAGAAAAACAAGTCTGAGCTTAGATAGGGAGAAACTTTATTCAAAAGGACTGTTGCAATAGAAGTAACATTGATTTTGAAAATATGTTAATGGTGTGGGAGAAAGCAGGGGAAGAAGTCTAGGGATTTCAACAGGAAATGGTGTTTTGTAGTCAGGGTAAGGCAGGATGTTTTTTCCAAGTCTGTGCTTTGGGGCTTGTTAGGCAAACTTGCAGGCAAACCCATTTGGGGTCTGTCAGGAGGAGAAAAACTTGACAAAAGTTTGGCGAGCTAACACACAGTAAGAAACGGGCAATTGTGAATGTGTGATTAAGTTTTTCTTTTATTAGGACTGAAGAATAGTTGTTTACCTCTTTACCAGCTGAAGCATTTCTGAGTTGTTGCTAGTTTTTCTGATAATGAATGAAGCGGATGTAAATACTCCTTGCAGGTTTTTGTGTAAACACAAGTTTTTACTCTCCTTGCCTAAATACCTAGGGATAGGATAGCCAGGGCATGTGGTGCATTTACATTTATGATAACGAACTGCTTAACTGTTTTCCAGAGTGCCTATAACATTTTGTGTTTCCAGTCATGATGCATGAAAATTCCAGATGCATCCTGTCCATTCTGGCACTGCTATAAAGAAGTAACCTGAGACTGAGTAATCTGTAAAGAAAAGAGGTTTAATTGGGTCACCATTCCACAGGCTGGGCAGGAAACATGATTCTGGTATCTGCTCAGCTTCTAGAGAGGCCTCAGGAAACTTAACAATTCATGGCAGAAGGCAAAGGGGGAGTCCACCCTTCATTTGGCGGGAGTGGGAAGAAGAGAGGGAGCGGGGGAGGGTAGCACACAGTTTTCAACAACCAGATCTCAAGAGGACTCACTCTTATTGCGACACAGTACCAAGAGGGAAATCTGCCCCCATGATGCCATCACCTCCCACCAGGCCCCACCTCCAACACTGGAGATTACAATTCAACATAAAGTTTGGGTGGGGACAGAGATCCAAACCATATCACATCCCTTCCTCACCAGTGGTTGGTTGGTTTTTTGTTTTGTTTTGTTTTGTTTCCCACGCTAATAAGCACATAGTAGTCACTCATTATGGTTTTAATTTGTATTTCTCAAACGGCTGGTTATTTCAAGCATGTTTTTATGTACTTATTCTCCATTCATATATCTTTAATCAAGTGTATCTCCAAATAGTTGGCTCCATTTTTAATTTAGTTTTCTTATTGTTGAGTTTTGAGTTCTTAATATATTCTAGATACAATTCGCTTTTTAGAAAGATGTTTTTCTGCCTTTGCTTGTCTTTTTATTCCCCTTTCAGGGTTTTTTTTTTTTCATAGAGAGTTTTAATTATGTTTAAATTCATTTTATCAATTTTTTAAATATTGATAATGCTTTTGGTATTGTATCTAAGAAATTTTTGCCTAATTCGGGTTTGCAAATATTTTATTTTTCTCTTTCCTTCTAATAGTTTTAGGGTTGGAGGTGTCATATATGAATCTGAGATTTATTTTGAGTTAATTTTCTTATAAGGTATTAGGTGTGAGTTGAGGTTCACTGTTTTGCATTAGGATACTCAATTGTTCCAGCATTACATGTTCAGAAAATACTGCCCCTTACCTGCCTGATTACTTTCCATTTCTGTCAAATGTCGAGTGACCATCCATGTTTGGATTTGTTTCTGAAATCCTTTTTCTGTTCCATTGATTTATGTGTCTGTTCTTTTGTCAATATCATACTGTCTTTGTTTCTATTACTTTGTAAATTATGAACAAAGGTTCTTTGATTTCCAAATTTGGCCATTTTTTCTTCAAAATTGTTTGGCTATTCTAGTTCTTTGCTTTTCCATATAATTTTAAGATTACTTTGCTTGTTTCTATAAAAAATTCATACTGCAATGTTTATCAGGATTATGCTGAATCTCTAAACCTTTTTGGGTATAATTGACATACAGAATATTTCATATTACAGTCTATGAATATCTTATATCTCTCTATTGATTCAAGTCTGCTTTGATTTCTTTGTCCCATTGGTTTGTAGCTTTCATCATACTGATCCTAAACATATTTTGATATATTTATAATAGTCTTTTGTGTTATTATATATGGCATTGTTTTTATACTTAAATTTCCACTTCATAATTATGAATATATGAAAATATATTTTTATATATTAACATAGCTAATCCTGTAACTTTGCCAAATTCATTTATTCTGGTAGCAGTTCGGTAGATTCTTTAGAATTTTATATGCAGAACAACTATGTCGTCTGTGAAGAACAACACTTTTATTTCTTTCGAACCTGTATGACATTTCTTTCTTTTTTCTTATCTTTTTGCCCCTAATAGGACATCCAGCAAAGTGTTAAGTTGGATTGGTGAGAGAGAGCAGACACCTTTGCCTTATTCCTTGTCACTGGGATTCATTCTTTTATCAAGTTTGGTGCTAGCTGTAATTTTTCTGTAGATGCCCTTTATCAGGTTGAAGAAGATTCTTCAATTTCTAATTTGTTGAGACTACTATTGTGGATGAATATGAAGTATTTCACATGCTCTTGCTGCATTGATTCAGATGCTCATATGTTGTCCCTTTCTCATTCTATTAATATGGTGAATTACATTGATTCATTTTCTGTTTTCCTCGTTGCTTCTAACCAGCTGTTTTACTAAGAGACTAAATCTGGATTGTTACTGTTTCTTTTTCATCCCAATTTCTACTCTTTTTCCAATAACTGGAAGATTCCCTGAGGATGGGGACAATTTGATTTTTATCTCTAGCCCTCTTTGGGCCATCTTTCTCATTTTTGAACCAAGACCTTTTGTGAAAGGAGTTGGCAATAGGATAGTTGAAGTACAGCTAAGCTTGTGTTGATTGTGTGATACATTTTCTCCCTACGATCTTCCTGAGATTGAGATTCTGATATTTGTATTTTACAGGTAAAACTCTGCAAAGAAAATGCCTAGCACTTATGTCTCCAGTAACTCCTGTCAAGGTTTATTGTTGCCTGTTCATCATTGCAGTTCTGACTACAAGTGTGGTTGCACTTTGTATTGTTTTGTCGGGTAAGTTACTTGTTCTCCAAACTGTACAATGTTATTTACATGTTTATGTTGTCAATAAATATTTATTAAGCTCCATTATTTGCCTGTCACTGTGTGAAATGCTTGAATTACATCAACAAACAAAACACACACAAAAGAATCCCTGCTCTTCAGGGACTTATATTCCAGCAGAAAAACGCAAGTGATAATCAATAAGGGTGGAGGCGTAACAGATTGCAATAGGTTGACAAAGCTAAGCCTCCTTGGAAGATGATATTTCAGCAGCGTTTTGAAAGAGATGTAGGAACCATGTGGCTACCTGGGGAACCTATTCCAGACAGAACCTGTGGACCAAAAGCCTAAAGGAGGACTCTTCCTGGCTTGTTTGAGGAACAGCAAGGGGACTTCTGTAGGTGAAGCAGAGTGAGGATGGAGAAGAGTGATACCATGGGGCATTAGGAATGGAGGAACCTTGAGGATCAGTTAAAGACTTTGGCTTTTACCTTCAGTGCAATAGGGAGCCTTGGATGAGGGAAATTGTATGAGAGGAATATCGTGATGTGACTTCCATTGTAGAATAATCACTTGATTGCTGTATTGGGACTAGGTGGGGGAGGGTGGTCAGATTCTGGATATTTGGAAAGCTGGGCCAACAGTATTTTTTATCAAATTGGATAAAAAGTCTTAGAAAGAGAAAAGTAAAAGATAAGTCTCTCTTTTCTTTTGAGCCTTGGCAAGAATACACTTGCCATTCAGTGATATGAGAAAGCTATGGGGATAGGA
>NW_016108036.1:472011-559701 GCF_001604975.1 Cebus imitator | reverse complement strand
GTAGGGGTGGATCCCTCTTGAAGAACCTCTGCTAGGACAGTGCAGAGATCCCCCACTGGGATGCTGCCTGGTAGAGCTGTAAAAAGAGAGCCGCCCTCCTCTGAGTTCCTGGAAAGCCCACACTCACTAACTTTGGGACTCTCAAGACCCACCTAAATCAGTTGAAAGCTGATTTATTGAAAGCTCAATTATAGAGGAGGGCATCCTCAGAAAGTAAGAGGAGGGCAGCCTCAGAAAGCTGTCTTTGTTTTAAAGCCTTCTTTTATATGTAGAAGCTAAGTTATGCCTACATGTGAGTAGGCTGTCAGTGTGACACAACTTAGTACTTTGTTGATATAAAGAAACATACCCTTGTCATTTTAGTGCATAAGTACATCAAAATATGACTATAGCTATCTTAAAAGCATGTACTGTTATGTGACATTGGGACATCTGGACATTCTGCTATTGTAGGCGTTTGTCCTTGCAGGCATTACTACACTTCCTTAGCTGTAAACATCTTATGACCATGGCTCATTTTCTTTATCCAGTCTGCTGTTGATAGGCATCTACATTGATTCCATGTCTTGGCTATTGTGAATAGTACAGCAGTAGACTTCCATGGTTCAGCTTTTGTGGTAACAAAGTTGTGAATTGTTCTTCAGTTGTCATGGACCCTCAGGTCATATAACCTGAGCATGGCCAGGTGAACCAAGTACGCAACCACAGGGAAAACCCAATTGTTCAGACTGAGGTACACAGGCTGAATTTAGAAGTGGGCACACGGTGGCAGGATCCAGGATCCAACTGGATGGAACTCTGGTCTCACTCCATGGCAGGATCCAGTCAGAGCATGCTTTCCAGCATCACCTCATTACAAGATCCAATCAGATGGTGTCTCGTTACTCTATGCTTATAAAACCTGACCCAGTTCCCAGCTTGAGGAAGGACTGCTTTGGGATTGCCCAGTGTTCTCTTTACTCTCTGCAAGAGATGAACTCTTGCTAAATCCTCCCTGGCTGTGGTCATGGGGTTGACACTTGACAAGTGACTAACCCGCCTGTTGTGTGGGTAACATTTGCAACATATTTCTTTATCTTCTTTAATACTCTCAGCATTGGTGTCTGTGCACCAGATAACACAGCTTCCTTTCCAGTCTTCACAGACAGGTCTCATACAGGAGAACGCCTTTACCAACCAGTCCAGACAGAGGTTCTGTGTGCCACTTAAACTGTCATGGTAGTTGAAGTCACAATGTTTGTTCTTAATGGTCCTCAGGCATCTAGAGTATGCCAGATCCTTTCAGTGCTCAGACACATGAGATAAAATCCAGTGCCTCAGGTAGCAGCCAGAAAAGCTGGGGGGCTAGTTATTTGGTCTGTCCCCTTTGCTTTTCAGAGAGAAGCTGGAGGCTGGGCTTTATCACTCTGCACTGAGCCAAAGTGGGGAGCAGTGAAGTACCCACATGCTTATTAAAAACTGCCCTGAAAATATTTGAAGTAACACGGCTGTAACAATTACTATTTAAAAAACAACCATTGTTTTGTTTTGTGTAGCCCCAGAGGTTTAACAGATGCTGGGCCCTGTCAGCTCACCAAAACAGGGAAGTTAGAAACCAGTTCCTCTCTTCAACCAAGGGTTAATAAGAAAAAAAAGAAACCAATCCCTCTGGTAATACCTAGAGAAGTACCAGATAGGCTTCACAGCTTCTCTAGGTATCCCCTCCTCAGGGATAGGCTGAGAGATGGGAGTTCCTTCCCAGCCATGTGGCATCATATGATGGCTGGGGATTATTATCACAGTGTGTGCAAGTTGTTTCCTGCCAGTTCTGATGTGGATAGTTTCACACTCACCTCGGGTGCAGGAGTGGCTCATTAGTTTCTGGATTTCCAATGATGGAAATTTATCTGTGTGTTGCTGTTGAACTGATGTGTCCATGGTGAGGAAGGAGAGTTTAGACCTTTTTATTCTGCCATCTGGTGACTCTGACAGTTTCTTTTAATGCTCTACTATCATACAATCTAGTTACTACATTTGTAGACATTTCTCTCACATAAATGACTACATGTATTTACACAAAAGCCTGTATATACAATGTTCATAGCAGCTTTATTCTTACTAGCCAGAATCTATAAAAACCATATGTCTCACAATGAGTGAATAATTAAGTAAACGCTGTTACAGGCTTACAATGGAATACTACTCAGCAGTATAAAGGAATGGTCTATGGATGCATACAAAACTCTCTTGAATCTCAAAGTACTTAGGCTAAGTTAGAAGAGCCAATTACCAAAGATTGCATTTCACATGATTAAATTTACGTAACATTCTTGAAATGACAAAATTGTGCAGATAGAGAATGAGGGTTATGGATAGGTGAGTGAAGAAGAAGGCGTAGCATGGAGAAAAGGTGGTGTGGATCTCTGTGATGATGGATGGGTTTTGTTTCCTCATTGTATCAGTGGTCATTATCTTAGTTGTGATATTCTAGTGCAGTTTTTTGGGTGTTACCTTTGGGGGAAACTGAGTAAAGAAGACGTGGGATCTTTCTGTACTATTTCTTACAACTGCATGTGAATTACAACTAGCTTGAAATAAAAAATTTAATTATAAAATAAAAGGTATATTAGATGAAGCAAAAAATAATTCATCCCTTCCATGCACACAGCGTCAGAGAGTATAACATAATTTGCAGGACCTAGTGCAGAATACAAATGTAGAACATCTTGTTCAAAAATTATTAATAATCTTGAGACATTGATGATAAAGCTTTAAACCACCTGTGGGGCCTTTTAAGCCTGAGGAACCGTGCTACCACACAGATTGCAGGTTCATGTAGCTGGCCCTGCAAATGAAATGATTTTTGCCCATGATTAATTCACCATGGACTCTTTGGGCTCAGTGAATTTGCTTCTTCAGGAAGGTAATTTTCTCTTCTTTCTCTGCTAAGCTGTTTAACAGTAGTTGCTCTGCCTAATGGGCTTCATCATTCTCAGATCGTTTTTGTGATGCGCTAGGATGAAGCACACCCTTTCTCCTAGTCTTGAGGAAATGTCAATATTCAGAATATTTAAACCCCAGAACTGAACAATCAGAACAGTCTCTGGCCAGTGTTCCACACATGAGGGAAATGGCATTATCTGAGCCCTGAATAAAAAGATTGTAGATATCCTCCATATCAAAGCATCACCAGGAAGATTTTAGATGTTAAAGTTCATAATATTTCCTAAAGCAGGCATGAATTACTAGTAACTTAATAGGTATATTAACTGATGAGGTTTTTGGGTCACCTTCATTTAAATCACAGATTTCATTCCTCAGAACAAACCAGTCAAGGAAATTGCTATTATATTCCTTTATTCATATAGATCTTGAGGTTGAGAGAGCTTAATTAACATACTGTATTTGTGTAATCATAAATTACCATAAACTAGTGGTGCTATAGTCTGAATATTTGTGCCTCCCACTCCCAAATTCATTATGTTGAAATCCTAACTCCCAAGGTGATGCCATTAGGTGAAACCTTTGGGAGGTGATTAGGTCATGAGGATAGAACACTGATGAATGGGATTAGTGCCCTTACAAAAGGGGCCCACAAAAGCTCCCTTGTTCCTTCTACTATATGAGGACACATCTAGAAGGTGCCATCAATGAATCAGAAGTGGGCTCTCACCAGGCACCAAATCTGCCAGCACTCTGATCTTGGACTTCTAGCCTCCTGAACTGAGAAATACATTCCTGTTGTTTATAAGTTACCCATTTTATGGTATTTTATTACAATCCAAATGAACTAAGACAAGTGGTTTAAAAACAACACAAATTGGGAGGCCCCAAGATGGCTGAGAGGAGACAACACCGGAATGCAGCTCCCAGTGAATGAGATGCAGAGGGCAAGAGGACTTCACAATTCCAAGCTAGGTGCCAGGTTTTTTTCAGTGGGACTGGTAGGACACTGAAAATAATAGCCCAGGGAAGGCGCTGAAGCAGGATGAGAGGCGCCCAGAGAGGGCAAACCAAGACAGGGCAGGATGCGTCCCCACCTGGAACATGCAGCCGGCTCGATGGGTTGGGGACTTCACCCCCTTGGTGCTCTGATTCGGATCCTGTGCTTACCTCATCCCTCCTGCAACCTGGTCCACAACAGCCCTGCCAGACTGGGGCGCCATGGTTTGTCAGTGCAAATGTGAGCAACAGCTTCCGCCTGGTGCCGCAAGTTGTTGGCACGGACCTGGGTGGAAGTTTGGACTAATGCCAGTGGGATGGACCCACAGAGAGAGGCAGAGTTGAAAGCAGGGAAACGGGCCGTAAGGCCTGGCAGGCCCCATCCCCACAAAACTCAAACCGAAGCCCATGCACTAGACAGCTTGGCAGCAAATATGCCAGTTTGATTGGGAAGATGGAGCCTGGGGAAGGAGAGACGCCAGTAGGAAGGTGGGGCTAATCTTGCCTGCAAACAAATGCCAGGGGAAGACCACCCACCCAGCAGCCTGACTGAATCTCAGGCAGCCCAGCATCGCTTCTACAGGCCAAAAAAGATATAGCTCCAAACTTAACAGAAAGGACATCTACTCAGAGATTCCTCCCCAAATCATCAACTTCAAAGATCAAAGGGAGAAAAATCCATGAAGATGGGAAGAAACTAGCACAAAAAAGAAGAAACTGTCAAAGACCAGAACACCCCTTCTCCTCCCAGGGATCACAACTCCTCACAATCAGGGGAACAAAACAAGACATAGAATGAATTTGATGAATTGACAGAAGCAGGCTTTAGAAGGTGGGTAATAACAAACTCTGAGTTAAAAGACCATGTTCTAACCCAATGCAAAGAAACTAAGAACCTTGAAAAAAGGCTAGATGAAATGTTAACTAGAATAGCCAGCTTAGAGAAGAACATAAATGACTTGATGGAGCTGAAAAACATAGCACGAGAACTTCGTGAGGCATACACAAGTTTCAACAGCCGAATCGATCAACAGAAGAAAGGATATCATAAATAGAAGATCAAATCAATGAAATAAAATCAGAAGGCAAGATTAGAGAAAAAAAGAGTGAAAAAAATGAACAAAGCATCCAAGAGCTATGGGATTATGTGAAAAGACCTAATCTACGCTTGATCAGCATACCTGAATGTGTCGGGGAGAATGAATCCAAGTTGGAAAACACTCTTCAAGATTTTATCCAAGAGAACTTTTCCAACTTAACAAGGCAGGCCAACATTCAAATCCAGGAAATACAGAGTACACCACAAAGATATTCCTCTAGAAGAGCAACCCCAAGGCACATAATTGTCAGACTCACCAGGGTTGAAATGAAGGAAAAAATCCTAAGGGCAGCCAGAGAGAAACGTTGGGTCACCCACAAAAGGAAGCCCCTCAGGCAAACAGCAAATCTCTCGGCAGAAACCCTACAAGCTACAAGGCAGTCGGGGCCAATATTCAACATCCTTAAAGAAAAGAACTTTCAATGCAGAATTTCATATCCGGCCAAACTAAGCTTCATACGTGAGGGACAAATAAAATACAGATGAGCAATTGCTGAGATATTTTATCGCTGCAAGACCTGCATTACAAGAGCTCCTGAAGGAAGTACTAAACATGGAAAGGAACAACCAGTACCACCCACTGCAAAAAAAGAACCAAATGGTAAAAAACAATGATGCAATGAAGAAACTGCATCAACTAACATGCAAAACAACCAACCAGTAACAAAATGGTGGGATCAAATTCAAGCATAACATATTAACGTTGAATGTAAATGGTCTAAATGCCCCAATCAAAAGACACAGACTCACAAACTGGATATAAAATCAAGACCCATTGGTGAGCTGTATTTGGGAGACCCATCTCACATGCAAAGACTCACATAGACTTAAAACAAAGGAATGGAAGAAGATTTACCAAGCAAATGAAGAGCAAAAAAAAGCAGGGGTAGCAATCCTAGCCTCTGATAAAACAGATTTTAAACCAACAAAGATCAGAAGAGACAAAGAAGGGCATTACATAATGGTAAAGGGATCAATGCAACAAGAAGAGCTAACTATCCTAAATATACATGCACCCAATTCAGGAGCACCCAGATACATAAAGCAAGTTCTTAGAGACCTACAAAGAGACTTAGACTCCCACACAATAACAGTGGGAGACTTTAACGCTCCACTGACAGTATTGAACAGACAATGAGATAGAAAGTCAACTAAGATATCCAGGACTTGAATGCAGATCTGGAACAAGTGGACCTAATAGACATTTACAGAACTCTCCACCCCAAACCCACAGAGTACACATTCCTCTCAGCACCACATCACACTTACTGTAAAATTGACCACATAATTGGAAATAACTCCCCAGCAAATGCACAAGAACAGAAATCCTAACAGTCTCTCAGACCACAGCACAATCAAATTAGAGTTCATGTTTAGAAAAAGCACACAAAACTGCACAATCACATGGAAACTGAACAACCTGCTTGGGAATGATGAAGAGATAAACAATGAAATGAAGGCAGAAATAAAAATGATCTTTGAAACCAATGAGAATGAAGATACAATATACTAGAATCCTTGGGACACAAAGCAGTGTCTAGAGGGAAACTTACAGCAATAGATGCCCACATGAGAAACAAGAAAAGATCTAAAATCAACACTCTATCTATAAAATTGAAAGAGCTAGAGGAGCAAGATCAAAGCTCAAAAGCAAGAAGAAGACAAGAAATAACTAAGATGAGAGCAGAACTGAAAGATAGAGACACAAAAAACCCTTAAAAAAACAATAAACCCAGGAGCTGGTTTTTTGAAAAGATCAACAAAATAGACAGACTGCTAGCTAGACTAATAGAAAAGAAAAGAGTGAAGAATCAAATAGATGCAATAAAAAAAATGATAAAAAGGAGATCGCCACTGATTCCTCAGAAATACAAACTACCATCAGATATTACTACAAACAGCTCTAGGCACATAAACCAGCAAATCTGGAATAAATGGATAAATTCCTCCCAAGACTAAGCCAGGAAAAACTCAAAACCCTGAATAGAACAATAACAAGATCTGAAGTCGAGCCAGCAATTAATAGCCTACCAACCAAAAAAAAAAAGTCCAGGTCCAGAGGGGTTCACAGCCAAAGTCTAACAGATGTACAAATAGGAGTTGGTACCATTCCTTCTGAAACTATTCCAAACAATCCAAAAAGTGGAAATCCTCCCTAACTCTTTCTATGAGACCAACATCATCCTGATACCAAAACCTGGCAGAGACACAACTGAAAAAGAAAACTACAGGCCAATATCCATGATGAACACTGAGGCAAAAATCATTAATAAAATACTGCCAAACTGAATCCAACAGCACATCAAAAAATTTATCAACCACGATCAAATAGGCTTCATTCCAGGGATGCAAAGCTAGCTCAACATTTGCAAATCTATAAACATAATCCACCACTTAAACAGAACAAAAGACAAAAAGCACATGATTATCTCAATAGATGCAGAGAAGGATTTTGACAAAATTCAACAGCGATTTATTCTAAAAACTCAATAAACTAGGTATAGATGGAACGTATCTCAAAACAATAAAAGCTATTTATGACAAACCCACAGCCACTATCATACTGAATGGGCAAATACTAGAAGCATTCCCTTTAAAAACTGGCACAAGACGAGGATGCCCTCTCTCACCACTCCTATTCAATATAATATTGGAAGTTCTAGCGAGAGCAATTAGGCAAGAAAAAGGACATTCAATTAGGAAAATAAGAGGTCAAATTGTCCCGATTTACAGACAACATGACTGTAAATTTAGAAGACCCCATCGTCTCAGCCCAAAATCTCCTTAAGCTGATAAGCAACTTCGGCAAAGTCTCAGGATACAAAATCAATGTGCAGAAATCACAAGCATTCCTATACGCCAACAACAGACAATCAGAGAGCCAAATCATGAGCAAACTCCCATTTACAATTGCTACAAAGAATAAAATACCTAGGAATACAACTAACAAAGGATGTAAAAGATCTCTTCAAGGAGAAACTACAAAGATCAAGGAAATAAGAGAGGACACAAACAGATGGAAAAACATTCCATACTCATGGTTAGGAAGAATCAATATTCTGAAAATGACCATACTGCCCAAAGTAATTTATGCATTCAATGCTATCCCCATCAAGCTACCATTGACCTTCTTCACAGAACTGGAAAAAACCACTTTATACTTCATATGGTACCAAAAGAAGCCTGTATAGCCAGGACAATCCTAAGCAAAAAGAACAAAGCTGGAGGCATCACACTACCTGACTTCAAACTATACTAAAAGGCTATAGTAATTAAAGCAGCATGGTACTGGTACCAAAACAGAGATATAGACCAATGGATCAGAACAGAGGAACAGAGGCCTCGGAAGCAATGCCACACATCTACAACCATCTGGTCTGTGACAAACCAGTCAAAAACAAGCAATGGGGAAAGGATCCCCTGTTTAATAAATAAGTGTTGGGAAAACTGGCTAGCCATATGTAGGAAGATGAAACTGGACCCCTTCCTTACACCTTATACAAAAATAAACTCTAGATGGATTAAATATTTAAACATAAGAACTAACACCATAAAAAGTGTAGAAGAAAACCTTGGCAACACCATTCAGGACACAGGCATAGGCAAGGACTTCATGACTAAAACTCCAAAAGCAAAGGCAACAATAGACAAATGGGATCTAATTAAACTTAAGCACTTCTGCACAGCAGAAGAAACAATCATTAGAGTGAACCGGCAACCAACAGAATGGGAAAAAATTATTGCAATCTACCCATCAGACAAAGGGTTAATATCCAGAATCTACAAAGAACTAAAGCAGATTTACAAGAAAAAAACAAACCCATTCAAAAGTGGGCAAAGGATATGAACAGACACTTTGCAAAAGAAGACATATATGTGGCCAACAAACATATGAAAAAATGCTCATCATTGTTGGTCATTAGAGAAATGGAAATCAAAACCACATTGAGATACCATCTTGCTCCAGTTAGAATGGCGATCATTAAAAAAGCTGGAGACAACAGATGCTGGCGAGGACATGGAGAAAAAGGAAAACTTTTACACTGTTGATGGGAGTGAATTAGTTCAACCATTGTGGAAGACAGTGTGGCGATTCCTTAAGGATCTAGAAATAGAAATTCCATTTACCCAGCAACCCCATTACTGGGTATATACCCAAAGGATTATCAATCATTCTGTTATAAAGACACATGCACACGTATGTTCATTGCAGTGCTGTTTACGATAGCAAAGACCTGGAACCAACCCAAGGTCTTTATTGACAGACTGGACAAAGAAAATGTGGCACATATACACCATGGAATACTATGCAGCCATAAAAAATGATGAGTTCATGTCCTTTGTAGAGACATGGATGAATCTAGAAACCATAATTCTCAGCAAACTAATGCAAGAACACAAAACCAAACACCGCATATTTTCACTCATAGGTGGGTGATGAACAATGAGAACACTTGGGCACAGGGAAGGGAATAACACTCACTGGGCTAGGTTGGGGGGATTGGAGGGGAGGGGAGGGGATGGACAGCAGTGGGGAGGAAACGATGGGGAGGGATAACACCTGGAGAAATGCCTGATGTAGGAGATGGGGCAGGGGGGCAGGAGAATGGAGACAGCAAACCATCATGGCATGTGTGTACCTACACAACAATCCTGCAGCATGCAGGATGTGCATATGTATCCCAAAGCCCAAAGTATAATAATAAAAAAAATAGACAGAAGAAAAAAACATGAATTATCTTACTGTCTAGAGATGAGAGGTGTTCAAAATGGCTAGTTAGGATGCCACTGATAGGACTATATTTCTTTTGGAGGCTGTAGGGAAAAAGCTGTTTCCTTGCTTTCTTTCAGCTTCTAGAGCCCACCTCCATTCCTTAGCTTATGGTCCCTTGCTACATCTTTAAAGCCAGCAGCATGGCAACTTCAAATCTCTGACAGTGCCATTCCCATCTTCCCTGAATAAAGACCCCTGTGATTAGATTAGGCCCACATGGATTATCCAAGACAATCCTTCTGTCTTTAGACCCTTAACCATATCTGTAAAATGTCTTTTGACATGTAAAATAACATCCTTACCTGAAGGTTTTGGGAATTGGGCTATTAATGTCTTTAGGGGGTCATTATTCTGCTTTCCACATACATTTAAAGTTAAACAACTATCAGGCTACAAAAGTCATATTTGAATTGGGCTTGTGTTGCCCCAAAGGCTGTGTTCTTTTACATCATAATACATTGCCTTTTATATCCCTCACTTATTCAATATCGTTACCATCCATCATGCTGAAAAACTCAAGAAAAGTGGGATACAGGTCACTGAGAATAAATAATTTTATAAACTTTTGTTCTTTCTTGTAACTTTTCATCAGTAGCTGTTCCAACAAAGAAAATCTGATAATATATTGTTTTATACTACTCAGTTGAGACATTCACATCTGTTGAGGAGTAATAGGTAACTTGAAGGGGCTTTTTTCTTTCCTATTATATCCAGTCAATTAGTCATCAGTTTCTGCCTCCTAATATAGACTCAACTAAAAAATTATATTTTGAAAAAAAGAAACAAATTTATTTTCCAAATGAAATTAAGATTACTCTATATGTGTACTTCTTTCCTCACACTGCAACTCTCTAGGGATCATGTAAATACACATCACTGTATCTTATGTATGGTATCAGCTGTTTAACACAGGGTTGCATAAGAAAGTAAGCACAATGATATGGCTTAGAAGTAATGAGATTCACATAGTTTAATATAAAGCTTTTGTGATAACTGGAGAGATATTTTGTCACATTTCTCCTTTCATAATTTGTGCTCCAGCCATCTCAAATTTTATGTGTTTTCCCAACTCTGCTATATATTCTCTTCTCTCTGGGCCTAACTGAAGAAACTGGAAGACTTCCTTCAACTGGAAGACTTCTTCCTTCACTTCAAATGCCTCCATTTAAAAAAAAATTTTATTATATTTTTCAAGACAGTCTCGCTCTGCTGCCCAAAGTGTATGATCTTGGCTCACTGCAACCTTTGCCTCTAAGGTTCAAGCAATTCTCCTGCCTCAGCCTCGTGAGTAGCTGAAACTGCAGGTGCGTGCCATCATGCTCAGCTAATTTTTGTATTTTTAGTAGAGATGGGTTTTCACCATGTTGGTCAGGCAGATCTTGAACTCCTGACCTAAGGTGGTCCATCCACCTTGGCCTCCCAAAGTGCTGGGATTACAGGTGTGAGCTGACATGCCTGGCCTAAATGCCTCATTTATTTAGCTAACTCTAGCTGATTTTTCAGGTGGTAAATTTGATTGGTAGGTACTTTCTTGGGAAAACTTCTTCTGGGTTAAGCACCCTCATTAGCTGCTCTCCTAATAAATTTTTCTACTGCCCTTCACAGCTTGTTACAATGTCATGCATACCTACTTATTTTTCAGTTTTATATTAAGTTCCTTAAAGGAAGGGACATTACTGAACACTGAGAGTCCACCTGGCATGCTAGCTGAAAGTTACTGAATTCGAAGATATTTGTCAAAGGGTAAATGATTATGTGCATCTTTAGGACTCCACGATCTTACTTTCAGTTTAGTTTCCACAGAAGGAGAAACTTACAGCAATGTAAAAACCAAGAGATTGATATAAATAAATGATGTGACTAACACAGAAATACCATGTCATTTGATATTTGACCTTTATATTTAAAGTAGTTTTTATATCAGATCTTTCAGTCATGAGTTCTATCCCTTACTGTGAACTTAGTAATGTCAGTTAGTCCCTCACCCAAAAAGCTCCTCTGAAAAATAAAAATAATGTCAGCCTCATTAGTTACTTATGCCAATTAAATAAGAACACATATTTAAATCTCATATTAATGTGTCTGGAGCATAGTAAGCAGTAATAAGCTGCAGTTCTATGTAGTTATGCCAGATAGTAATAGTAAAAGTAATATCTTTAGTTTTACCGGAAAGTCCAAGATCAGTGTGGAAATTCCAAGATAATGTGAAATTTATCAAGGTTTATTTTTTGTCCCCTTTAAGCTAAAAATAAAATCATAAAAGGATGTGAAAACAATAAGCCTGACAGTTCATATCCACTTCTGTGTATGATAATATAACTGGAGAGACATTAAACTCATGCTGAGAACAACTAGAAGAGCTAGACTTAAATAAAAGGGACTTCTTTAAGGCACTGGAGAGTACCTTAAAGGTACTCAAGGCAACTGGAAGGGGAACAAAGATTCTGGGAAGGAGCCACAGAGAAGTGAGTCAGCATTCCAGGAGCCACCCTTCTTTTAGGGGCACCTTGGCAGTGGGTCAGACGCTGAGATTCTGGGCAGAGGGCTTTAGTTACCAGGTATTTTTTTGGGGGGAAGAGAGAAAGATCTTTTCCTAAGCACTTAAAGGGCCAAAATCCCAAAGAGGAGATAGGGCCAAAGAAATCAGAAGAATTTTTCTCTCAAACTATGTTCCAAATTATTAAATTTCACAGGAAAAGAGGTTAGGAAGAAATATGTGAAAAACAGACTTCAACTTTTAGCAATCACACATTGTTCAGGAGACAAAAGCAAATTCGGGTTCCAACACAGAGAAGCAGCTTTAATAAAAAACAGATTCTCGGCTGGGTGCAGTGGCTCACGCCTGTAATCCCAGCACTTTGGGAGGCCAAGGCAGGTGGATCACCTGAGGTCGGGAGTTCAAGACCAGCCTGACCAACATGGAGAAACCTCATCTGTATAAATTAAAAACAAAAAAACAAAAATCAGGTTCTCAGATGGAATTACTAGAAGGCTTTATCATACATGCTAGGACAAACTAGAAATGAAATAGTAAAGAAAGAGATATATGGAATCTTATGGAAACTGAAATTCAGGCCTAACTCAACTTTGTCTCTATTCGATTAAGGCAATAGTTGTCCAATCTGGAACTTATTTCTCATGGGTAAGCAGGGACAGTTGTATAGAGTTCAAAAACAGGGAAAAGAAATGTATGGTGTCAGAGTTAAGATAGAGATTATATTTGGGGTAATGAGCATTACAGGACATGAGCCGGGCACATAGACTGTATTGTTTTACATGGCTTTATTTATATCTTCATCTAGGCACTTGTTACATGCTGTGTGTGTGTGTGTGTGTGTGTGTGTGTGTGTGTGTGTGTGTGTATTTTATTTATTTATTTATTTGACATGGAGTTTTGCTCTTGTCACCCAGGCTGGAGTGCAATGGCATCATCTTAGCTCACTGCAACCTTCACCTCCCCAGTTCAACAGATTCTCCTGTCCCAGCCTCCCATGTAGCTGGGATTACAGGTGCTTGCCACCACGCCTGGCTAGTTTTTGTGTTTTTAATAGAGACAAGGTTTCACCGTATTGGCCAGACTGGTCTCAAATTCCTGACCTCATGATCCACCCACCTCAGCCTCCCAGAGTGCTGGGATTCTACATTACATTTTTAATAAAAGCTTATGATTTGTGCAAGGTACTATAAATTATATTTTAGTAAAAAGTGCCCTTACAGGCATTTATATACAAGAAATTAACACATCTGACAAGAAGCTGCTGCTGCTAAAGAGCCTCTGTACTCCTGGATTATTCCAGAGGGAGCACAGAAGCTGCATACCCTTCAGGCCCATTTTAGAAACTGTTTAGCAGCCATAGCAGCCACTTCCCAAAATATCTTGCAGATTTCTGCTTAATTGGGATTATGGCTATATTAGTGATTGGACTGCCACAAATCTCTAATTTTCAGTGCTGAGGACCAAGCTTTTTCTTTGAATCATCTTTGGAGAAAGGAGCCACTACTGAGTGAGGAGGGTGGGGAGGGAAAACAAGGCAACTATGGGAGGGAGTTGGATCTGTGCACCACAATCTTAGCTTAATCATCACTCTACTACAGGGGCATTTTCTTAACTCCCGGGCTCAGTTAATTTCCCATTTCCTATGTTTTTATAACACTTTTCTATATGTATGTGATTTCAATGATAAAAAAGACTCTCAAGCACCCTGAGTCTTACAGATACTAGAGGAAGACAAGGTGTGTAGCTCTTTTGAAAGCAAGATATTTTTCAAATGAATGTAAACACTTGGGAATGAATTTTAATTTGATATTAAAATTGCTGTTGTCTTTACTTACCTAACATTCATTTCCTCTGAGAGCCAACTTTTCCTTTCAATAAATTCTTATTTTCTATCATAACATCACTTTGTGCCCCATATAATAAAATGATAGTTTTTAATAATAAAATAATTTAAAGTTATCAAGGATTATTTTCTCTTGAAACCAAAATACTATTAGAGAAGTAGCTTTAATATTTTTTCTTTTAAATTCTTACAAACACTCGTTTTTTTGAGTGTGATGAGCTAATTTGTTTTGACAGAACTTGTGCTTCATTTTTTTCCTCTAGTTATTTAATTTAAAGGCTTGACATTTTGAGTTACTGGGGCAGTTACACACTGACACATTTTAGTCATTGGGGCTTTTTCTATTTGAATCATTCTTGGAGTTGAGAAGGTAAAGGCTGTGGTTGAGATCACACTTGGAAACTGGAGGCAAAATGAATGACAGTAATAATGTTGAGAAAGACATTGCACCATCTAAATTGCTGGCAAACCCAGGTAAGAAGCTGGGCTCTACAGAGTGAGTGTGGGGACTGGATGGGAGGCTAGTGGTATGATGGGCTCACACAGGAAAGGGGCTGAACTAATAAAAAGTTTTCCAGGATAAGAGATGGAATGTGGGAGTCCATAAATTGGTTTATAATTTGTGTAAAAATATGCATATATTTATATTCCAAGTCCTAACACGTAAGGAGAGAAAGATGTAAGACAATGAGATGAGGTTAAGTTTATGACTGAAAATAAAAATAATTTCACGAAAAAAACTACACAAACTCTACAGTGTTACTCAGATACAAGATACTGTCATTTTTCTATAGGTAGAAAACCTATCATGGAAGCTCATAAGAGAAAAAAGGTAGAAAATAATATGTAAAGGACATTTACAAATCAAAAAAGTAAACAAAGGTTGAAGTAAAAGCTCAGTAGGGCATTCCAATGGAATTATCTTCCATTGGATGCACTGGAAAAAATACATATACACATTATATAAGTATGTATATATGAAGCTTATTTTTTTTTAATAAAAAGATTTACTTGAAGATTTATATGATGATTTAGTAAGAGGAAAAAAATGACTATTGTCATAGCCAGAGAAGATAAAGTTTTTATAACTTAGGACTTAAAAGATTGGAGTTCTTTTCTTCTCTACTTAAAAGGTAATCAATTTAGAGAAAAAGTAACTTGGGGGGAAACAGATGAACTCTAAATGTTGTTAAATGACATCAATTATTTCTTCACTCATTGGGTATTTTGAGCATTTTATACCAACTGCTTTGAAGCATTTGTCAGTTCCAACGTCTCTGTCGTATCCTCCTTGGCTTGTGCTGTCTTGCCCCATGCAAGCTGACATTTTCATGGTTCTTCATATGCTGTGTAATTTCAGATTGTAATTGGAACATTTTGAATAAATATTTAGTTAGACTGGATCTTATTTACATTTTCGAGTATATTGACACTGTTGTTTTAGCAAGCAATCACTCTGATGGGATAAAGACAATCTGTGGGATCTGGTTCCAATATCAGTTCCATTTTGAAAACCTGTGTAGTGCTATTCAGAGATGTCTTTCCTGTGCACCAACCAGGGGTGAATTTGGGAACTATGCAATGCTTTATTCATTAGTTCAGGTCTTAACATCTTTAGTATGCCAATTAGAACCATATCTAGGCATGCATAGGTTGAGGGGCAGGTGAACCCAGGAGTTTATAAATAATGTTCATAGGTCTCTTTCTAAAGATCTTTCCTCTTCACCATTTGACCAGTGCTTTCAGGATCCCAGTGGCTTCTCCTTTCCAACCTCCAGCTAGAAATGTGGGGCTCCTTTTATTCTGATGTACCATACACTTCTGCTATCATAGCTGCATCTTTAAGCTCATGAGGCAGAAGGACAGTGAGGAAGATGAAAAAAAAAAAAAAAAGGAAGAGATTTGTCCCCACCCTCATGGAACCACAGCTCTACTAAATGGAGAAGATTGACCTTTCTCATGGTTTTAGCTATTGTTTGTTGCTATAGTTTCCACTACCATCATCAGATTGCCTGAGGTTTGAGGTACACGAGAATGCAGACAAGAGAGAAAGAAAAAATAATGTGACATTTTCATACTCTATTTGAGGTAGGGGTTTGCTCTTCTGTCCCTCAGGCCATACCTATAGTGCTTCTCCTGGAGCCCTCTCTATTTTTTTGCTGACAGATGCTCAATTCTATGTTTCTGGCTGTATTAAGTTCAGGAAACTAATATTAGAGGTGGGAAATTTAAATTCACCACTGATTTGATGGCTATTTAAATCTACATAGTCTTGTAAGATCTGCTGCTAGTATATCCTTTTTTTCTTTTGCTCTTTTTCTGTTTAAAGACCATGTTTTTAGAGCCATTTTGGGATCGCAGCAAAACTGAGAGAAAGGTCATATTCTTCATTTTCTCCTGGTTGCCACACATACATAAACTTTGTCTTTGTCTGTTTTGTGCTGCTATTACAGAATATCTGAGACCAGGTAATTTATAATAAACAAATGTATTGGCTCATGGTTCTGGAGGCTGGAAAGTCCAAGATTGAGAGACACACCTGATGAGGGTCATTTTGTTCATCATCCCATGGCAAAATTTGGAAGGGCAAAAGAGCACATGTATAAGAAAAAGAGAGAGCAAGAGGCACCCAACTTGCTTTTTAACAAATCCAATTTCGTGATAGTAAACCTACTCCCATTATAGAAACATTATGACCTAATTACTTCTTAAATGGCCCACTCTCAACACTATTGCATTGGGAATTGTCTAACACATGAACTTTGGGAGAAACATTCAAATCATAACAGTCTCTAACATCAACATTCTTCACCAGCAGTGCATTTATTACAATTAATAAATCTACACTGGCATATTGTAATCATAGAAAATTGATAGTCTGATGGGCTTACCTTTGTAAGTGACTTGACCTTTCTCCCTGCCTGCCCTTAATATTTTTTCTTTCATTTTGACCTTGGAGTATCTGATGATTTGTGTCTTGTGGTTGATCTTCTTACGGAGTATCTTATTGGGGTTTTCTGGATGTCCTGAATTTGAATGTTGGCCTGTCTTGCTAGGTTGAAGAAGTTCTCCTGTATATATCTTGAAGTGTGTTTTCCAACTTGGTTCCATTCTCCCCGTCTCTTTCAGGTACTCCAATCAGTCATAGGTTCAATCTTTTTATACAGTCCCATAGTTATCGGAGGTTGTGTTCATTTCTTTTCATTCTTTTTTCTCTAATCTTGTCTGCCTGCCTTATTTCAGCAAGATAGTCTTCAAGCTCTGATATTTTCTCTTCTGCTTGGTCAATCTGGCTATTGATACTTGTGTTTGCATCATGATGTTCTCATGCTGTGTTTTTCAGCTCCATTAGGCCATTTTTATTCCTCTCTAAACTAGTTATTCTGGTTAATAGCACCTATAATCTTTGATTATGCTTCTTAACTTCTTTGCATTGGGTTAGAATATAATCCTCTAGTTCAGTGAAATTTGTTATTACCTACTTTCTGAAGCCTTCTTCTGCCAGTTCATTCATCTCAGCTTCAGCCTCATTCTATGCCCTGGCTGGAGAAATGTGGTGATCATTTAGAGGAGAAGAGGCATTCTGGCTTTTGGAATTTTCAGCGTTTTTGCCTTGGGTTTTCTTCATCTTTGTGGATTTATCCATCTTTGATCTTTGAGGTTGATGACCTTTGAATGGGGTTTTTATGGGGTCTTTTTGTTGATATTGTTGTTGTTACCTTTTCTTTGTTTATTTTCTAAGTGAGCTCCTCTGCTGCAGGTCTGTTGCAGTTTGCTGGGGTTCACTTTAGACCCCGTTCACCTGGGTATCATGAATGGAGGCTGCAGAACAGCACAGATTGCTGTCTGCTTCTTCCTCCCGAAGTTTTGTCCCACAGGGGCACTGGCCTGATGCCAACTGGAACTCTCTTGTATGAGGTGTCTGGTGACCCTTGTTGGGAAGTCTCCCACCCAGTCAGGAGGCATTTATTTGTATGTGGGTGTCTAGTTGTTCAGCATCATTTGTTGAAAACATTATCTTTTCTTAATTGTATTGCTTTTGTTCCTTTACCAAAGATTTATTGACTATATTTACCTGGGTCTCTTTCTCTTTAGTCTACTACTCTGCTTTCTATCCTTGTTCATTAATTTATTTGTCTATTCTTTAACCAATACCACATTGTCTTGATTATTGTAGTTTTAGAGTAAATCATAGAGTCAGGTAGTGTCAGTTTCTTAACTTTGCTCATCTCCTTCAGTGATGTGTTTGCTTTTCTGGGTCTTTTGCCTATCTATACAAACTTTAGAATCAGTTTGTTGATATTTACAAAATAACTTTCTGAGATTATTATTATCATTGCATTTAATCTGTAGATAAAGTTGGGAAGATTGATATCTTGGCAATATTAACTCTTCCCATGAACATAAAATACTTCTCTGTTTAGTTCTTCTTTGATTTCACTCATCATTTTGTAGTTTTCCACATATAGATTTGGAACATATTTTATTAGATTTATAGCTTTGCATTTTATGTTTTGAATGATAATGTATATGGTGCTGTATTCTCAATTAAAAGTCCATTTGCTTATTTCTGGCATATGGAAAAGTTACTGACTTTTGTATGTTAGTCATGCATTCTGCAACCTTGCATATCAGTAACCTTGCATATCAGTTCCCAGAATTTTTCATTCTTTTTGATTTTCTAGATAGATGATTATGTCATCTGCAAAGAAATACAGTTTTATTTCTTATTTTCTCATCTGTATACTTTTATTTTCTTTTCTTGTCTTATTGCATTATCTAGTACTTCTAGAACAATGTTGTAAAGTACTGATGAGAGGGACATCTTTGCTTTGCTCTTGATCTTAGTGGAAAAGTGTCAAGTTTCTCACCATATTTGAGGATGTTAGCTGTAGGTTTTCATAGATACTCTTTATTAAAGTGAAGAAGTTTTTCCCTATTTCTAATTTACTGAGAGTTTTGTCACAAATCTGTGTTGAATTTTATTTACTGAGAGTTTTAATCACAAATGGGTGTTAAATTTTGTTAAATTTTGTGTATTTATTGATATGATCAAGTGATTTTTTTAGCTTGTTAATGTTATGGATAACATTAATTGATTTTTAAGTGTCAAACCTGTCTTGAATAGCTGAAATAAATTTCACTTGATCACACTATATAATTCTTTTTATACATCATTGGATTTGGTTTGCTAATTTTTCATTGAAGTTTTGCATCTATGTTCATGGGATATATTCCCCCATAGTTTTCTTTTATTGTAATGTCTTAATCTGATTTTCCTATTAGAATAAACCTGGCCTCATAGAATGAGTTAAGAAGTATTCTCTCTGTTCTAACTTCCAAAACAAATTATAGAGAATTAGTATGATTTTTTTCCTTAAATGTTTGGTTGAATTCACCATGAGCTTATCTTGACATGGTAATTTCTGTTTTGGAAGATTATTAAACACTGATTCAACTTCTGTAATAAATATAAACATATTTAGATCATCTATTTCTCCATGTATGAGTTTAGACAAATTATGTCTCTCAAGTGATCGATCCTCTGTGTGGACATAGAACTGTCAATTTTAACATCCATGGGATCTGTAGTAATTGCCCCTTATTTATTTCTGGTATGAATAATTTTTGTCCTTCCCCTTTTCTCCTTAATTAGTCTGGCCAAAGCCTTATCCATATATTTTTTTTTAATCTTTCAAAACCTAGTTTTTGGTTGTGATAACCTTTCTCTCTTGATGTTCTATTTTTTTTCTTTTTTCTTTTTTGTTAAAGAAAGAAAGAAAGAGAAAGAGAAAGTGGGAGAGAGAACAGGAATCTTGCTCTATTGCCCAGGCTGGAATGCAATCTAAAAATAAGTATTAAAAACCTCTTTTATGCCGATAATTGTACTTAACAGCAGAGACAGGAAGGAATAAGGGAAGAAAATAACAAACAAACAGCCAACCAGTATTTCATTTAAATCTGTGAAATGCTATGCAAATGCTGAAGAGTGATTTACTTCCATTTATGTGGTCACTTTCAAAATAGGTGTAATATGATACTGAGAAAAATGTATGTTCTGTGGACCTGGGGTGAATAATTCTATAAATATTCACTGACATTAAAATGATTTTTAACATAGGTGGATTAAATATCTACTATATTTCCTTCTGTTTTCTATTTGTTGCCTTTGTTCTTTTTTTTTTTTTTTTTCCTTTTTTTCTTTTGATACAGGGTCTCATTCTATTCATTATGCTGGAGTAGTGGTGTATATATAGTTTCCTGTACCCTTGAACTCCTAGGCCCAAGTGATTCTCCCATCTGAGTCCTGAGTAGCTGGTATTGCAAGCAAGTTCCACTAAGCCTGGCTGATTTTNTCTTTTCTTTTGAGACAGGGTCTCGCTCTATTCATTAAGCTGGAGTAGTGGTGTAATTATAGTTCCCTGTACCCTTGAACTCCTAGGCCCAAGTGATTCTCCCATCTGAGTCCTGAGTAGCTGGTATTGCAAGCAAGTTCCACTAAGCCTGGCTGATTTTTATTGAATTTTTGCAGAGACAGAGTCCTGCTATGTTGCCCAGGCTGGTCTTGAACTTCTGGCCTCAAATGATCCTTCTGCCTCAGTGTCCCAAAGGGTTATAAGTGTAAGCCACCACACCCAGCCTTGTCTTTCATTCTTTTTCTGCATTTGTAGTTTTTAACTTAGCATTTATAAAGTTTCATTTTTTTCCCATTCTTAGTATACCGATTATATTTTAAACATTTGTTTTTAATAGTTACCCTAGTGTTTGCAATATACACTCACAACTAATGTAAGTTTGCTTTCAAATAATACCATACCATTTCACAGGCACTGTGAGTACCTTAAAAAAAAAATCCTAATTCTCTGCCTTTATCCCATGTATAATTTCTGTTATTCATTTCATTTACATACATAAGTATATAAATATATATAAAAGATATATAAGCAAACATAATTAAATATATTACTACTATTATTTTGAACAAATTGTCATCTGTTAGATCAATTAAGAATAAGAAAAATAGTTTTATTTTACCTTCACTTATTTTTTACATTCTTTATAATAGAATTCAAGTTTCTAATCTGTATAATTTTCTTTCTTTTTTAAAAAATGCATTTAACTTTCTTGTTTTTTGGTATAAGACAGGTCTACTGGCAACAAGTTGTCTCAATGTTTATCTAAAAATGTGTTTGTTTCTCATTCACTTTGAATACTTTTTTCAGCTAAAGAATTCTAAGTTGATAAGGTTTTTTGCTCTTAACACTTTATTTTTTTCCACTCTCTTCTTGCTTTCATGGTTTTGGAGGAGAATGTAAATGTCATTGTTTCTTTACACGTAGAATTTATTTTCCTCTGGATTCTTTTATGATTTCTTAAATCTTCGATAAAGGGGGCACAGGAATATATGTAAACTCTGAATTTTTCATTCAGTATCTCTGTCAACTGAAACTGATAAAAACTAAAATATATTGATTAAGAAAAATATCTTGGGAAACATCAGTGTAAAGCTTGCTAATGTCTCTAGTGTTGAGGGGAATGTTAGAGGAAAATATGCCTATTTAACTAAGGACAAACCTAGATAAATGAACTAGAGGTGTGAACTGTATGCAAGAGATTGTGTCAGAGTGGGTTTCCAACAATTAACTTTTTAAGAGGTTTTATATAACCTAAGACATTTTGAGATATAACACAAAAACAGGAAATTATACAATAAAAATATATTGCTTGATTCATTATTATAATATAAACACATTTGTTGACTACTGATATGGCCTGGCTGTCTCTCCACCCAAATCTCATCTTGAATTATAGTTTCCATAATCCCTACTTGTCATGGGAGGGACCCAATGGGAGATAACTGAATCATGGAGATGGTTACCCCCATGCTGTTCTCGTGATAGTGAGTTTTCATGAGATCTGATGGTTTTATAAGGGGCTTTTACCCCTTTGTCAGGCACTTCCCTCTCCTGCTGCCATGTGAAGAAGGACATGTTTGCTTCCCCCCCACCATGATTGTAAGTTTCCTGAGGCCTCCCCAGGCATGCAGAACTGTGAGTCAATTAAATATATTTCCTTTTTAAATTATCCAGTTTTGGGCAGTTCTTCACAGCAGTGAGAATGGACTAATACAACTACTAACATTGTCTGAGAAAGATCCTTGTTATGTGGCTCAGAAGCCCTCCATGAATTCTTAAGTGTGCATCCTCCTATCTCCCAAGAATAACACATTTGACCTCTACAATAATCACTTTATCACTTCAGTTTTGCCTTTTTTCTCCAAAACAATGCCTTTTAAGTCTATTTTAATCAATAGATCACCTCTTAATATCTTTAAGAAATGTTTTTTTACATTTTTAGGCAGGAATCAGGATAATTTGCTATGTTGAATTTCTAACAATTTGGATTTTGTTTATTTCATCCCTGTGGTTTAGTTGATATGATACCCTCCAATTAAAAGGGTAACTTGAATATGGTAGCTGGAAAGTTAAAATCAATTGTTTTAACTTTGGAAAATGATTAAGCTCTGGAGACAAAATAGAAAGTTCATAAGATCACAGGTCAGTTGCATCCTCTAGGGAAAAGGGAAGGAATTAAATACAAATAACATTTTGATAGTTAATGTTTCTGGCAGTATTGTGTCTGTATTTAACTTTAAAAATGTTTTTCAATAATCTTTTCCCAGATTATCTACATTCAAAAGAGCACTGCAGTAAAGCTACCTTAAATTGGTGCTTATTTTTCTTAATCGTGTTTCTGACAATCATACTGTGTGGAATGACTATTACTTTAAGAGGTAAGTGAATTGTAATCTTTATTTCTCTAGAGATAATTGTACTTGTAAAAAGAAGATATGGCATCTTAATAATTTTGTTATTCTTTACAGATTTTAATATATTGTCTCACTAATTGAGTTAAACTCCAATAACTTTTTAAGTGGCATCAAAAATTTTAATTATGTAAATAGGGTTCCATTATTACAAGTTTACTGAAGTGATCAGAGTCTTCAGAAGATACAACCAAATTGCCAGTTATATTATGCTTAAATTTACATTATTGCTAGGTCTTTTATTGTGTAGTTTTACTGACTATCTTTTCACTCAAGAATTCCATTTCCAATTAAGTGATTTCAAAGGCATTCCTTCTGACAAAGGTCATACCAAAATAGAGTTGTAGAAGTCTATGTAATTCATACAAGTGTGTTTATGCTTGAAAGGAGTAAAACACCCCTTGGTTGTGGGGTATATGTAGACACCTGAAGATGCAGATAGTTCTAATTCCAATTGCCATCAATTGGAATATGTTTCTATTCGGGTCTTCCACTCAGAAATTTAATGCCATTTTTATCTTAACTGAGCACTTATAACTTTTAGTTTGATGTGCAATAGTAAAACTATCATGAATTTCTTCTTCTTTCTTCACAATTTCACAGACAGAAGATCTTAGCAATGTCAACATACTATTTTTACCTTAGATCTTAGCAATGTCAACATACTATTTTTTTTCTAATTAATCTGAGAATTTTTATCTTTTTATTTTAAGGAAGCACTACATGGCTTCCTTTTGGCGTACTTAAACTGCAAGCATTATTACCTTTGTGCCTTGGGCTTTTATTAAGTAAAATATGGATTACTTGAACACAGGAATCATGATATACTGTGAGAGTCAATTTGATTACCAAGATGGCTACTAAGTGACTAATAGGTGGAGAGTATCTACAGCATGAATATGCTGGACAAAGTGATGCTTCATGTGCTGACATTTTATCACCCTACTTAGAATGGTGCGCCATTTAAAGTTTATGAATTATTTATTTTTGAAATTTCCCATTCAGCAGATTTGATCTCAGTTGACCATATGTAACTGAAACATCAGAAAGCCAAACCACAAATAGGGGAGCCTAGTGTATTAGCCAATGATTCATTATGTGTTGTTGAAACAATATATTCTTAGGATATAGGCTGAGAAGATCAATGAATAGAGGATCAAATCATTGATCTTAATCTGCACTACAGGACAAATGGACCTAATAGACATTTACAGGATGTTTCATCCAACAGCTGAAAAATACAGTTCTTCTAATCAACAAATGGAGCATTATCCAGAATTGATCACTTGTTAGGATTTACAACAAGTCTGCGGCCCGGCGCGGTGGCTCACGCCTGTAATCCCAGCACTTTGGGAGGCCGAGGCGGGTGGATCACGAGGTCAAGAGATCGAGACCATCCTGGTCAACATAGTGAAACCCCGTCTCTACTAAAAATACAAAAAATCAGCTGGGCATGGTGGCGCATGCTGGAGGCGGATGTTGCGGTGAGCCGAGATCGCGCCATTGCACTCCAGCCTGGGCAACAAGAGCGAAACTCCGTCTCAAAAAAAAAAAAAAAAAAAAAAAAAAAAAAAAAAAAAAAAAAAAAAAAAAAAAAAAAAAAAAAAAAAACAAGTCTGCAAAATTTTTTAAAGACTGAAGGCATATCCAGCATCTTATCTGACCACAATGGAAGAAAACTAGAAATCAATAGCAAGAGGAACTTTGAAAACCATATAAATACATGGATAGTAAACCACATGTTCCTGAACAACCATTGGGTCAATGAAAAAAAAATAATAAAATATAGAATATTTTTAAACGAATAAAAATGAAAATAAATCATACAAAAACCTGGTATGGAATACAGTTAAAGCAACACTTAGAGAGAAACTTATAGCAATAAATGCCTCCTACATCAAAAAAGTACAAAAACTTTAAATAAATTACTGAGTGATGCACCTTGAAGAATTAAAAAAGCAAGATCAAACCAAACCCAAAAATAGTAAAAGAAAAAAAAAGTTAGAGCAGAAATAAAATAGAAACTTGTAAAATAAAATATCAATAATACTGAAAGTTGGCCTTTTGAAATGATAAACAAAACTGACAAACATTTAGCCGGACTATAAAAAAATTAAAAGACCCAAAAATAAAAATTAGAGATCCAAAAGGAGACATGACAGCTGCTACCACAGAAATTCAAAGGATAATTAGAGATTTATGAGCAACTATATGTCAATATATTGGAAAATCTAGAGGTAATGGATAAGTTCTGAGACACATATAATTTAAAAAGATTAAATTATGAAGAAATCTAAAACCTGAATAGACCAATAACAAGTAAGAAGGTAGAAGCAGTAATGAAAAGTCTCTCATTAAAAAAAAAAATAAATTAGAACATGCTGAGCTGGGCTGAGGCTCTGGTGCCAGGTTGTGCCCAACATCCATTTTTTTTTGACAGTCTCAAAAAAAAAAAAAAAAGCCCAAGACCCACTTGCTTTTCTGCTTAATTTAATGAAACATTGAAAGAATAATTAATACTAATCTTACTCAAATTTTCCCCAAAAAATTGAGGAGGAGGGAATACTTTCAAACTCATTCTGAGGCCAGTATTACCTTGATACCAAAACCAGATAAACACACAACCAAAGAATACTGCAGGCCAATATTTCTAATGAACTAGATAATAAAAGTCTTTAAAAAAAAAAACTAGTAAATTGAATTTGACAACACTTTGAAAGATATTTTTATCATGATAAAGTAAAATTCATCAAAGAGATGCAATAATTGTTCAACATATACAAATCAATACATGTGATACATTATATTAACAGAATGAAGAACAAAAGCCATATGATTATCAAAAAAATTCAACATTTCTTCATGTTAGAAACTCTGAACTAACTGAATATGGAAGAAGGAGATCAAAATGATAACAGCCATATATTTCAAACCCAAAGCTTGTATCATACTGAATAAAGAAAAACTGAGACTTTCTTCACAGAACTGGAAAAAAACACCTTAAACTTCATATGGAACCAAAAGAGAGCCCGCATAGCCAAGTCAATTCTAAGCAAAAAGAAAAAAGCATCACACTACGGACTTCAAACTATACTACAAGGCTACAGTAATCAAAACAGCATGGTACTGGTACCAAAACAGAGATATAGACCAATGGAACAGAACAGAGGCCTCGCAGGCAACACAACATATCTACAACCATCTGATCTTTGACACACCTGACAAAAACAAGCAATGGGGAAAGGATTCCCTGTTTAATAAATGGTGTTGGGAAAGCTGGCTTGCCATGTGCAGAAAGCAGAAACTGGACCCCTTCCTGACACCTTACACTAAAATTAACTCCAGATGGATTAAAGACTTAAACATAAGACCTAACACCATAAAAACCCTAGAAGGAAATCTAGGCAAAACCATTCAGGACATAGGCGTAGGCAAGGACTTCATGACCAAAACACCAAAAGCATTGGCAACAAAAGCCAAAATAGACAAATGGGACCTAATCAAACTTCACAGCTTCTGCACAGCAAAAGAAACAGTCATTAGAGTGAATCAGCAACCAACAGAATGGGAAAAAATTTTTGCAGTTTACCCATCTGACAAAGGGCTGATATCCAGAATTTACAAAGAACTAAAACAGGTTTACAAGAAAAAAACAAACAAACCCATTCAAAAGTGGGCAAAGGATATGAACAGATACTTTACAAAAGAAGACATACATGAGGCCAACAAATATATGAAAAAATGCTCATCATCACGGGTCATCAGAGGAATGCAAACCAAAACTACACTGAGATACCATCTCACGCCAGTTAGAATGGCGATCATTAAAAAATCCGGAGACAACAGATGCTGGAGAGGATGTGGAGAAACAGGGACAATTTTACACTGTTGATGGGAGTGTAAATTAGTTCAACCATTGTGGAAGACAGTGTGGCGATTCCTCAAGGACCTAGAAATAGAAATTCCATTTGACCCAGCAATCCCATTACTGGGTATATATCCAAAGGATTATAAATGGTTCTACTATAAGGACATGTGCACACGAATGTTCATTGCAGCACTGTTTACAATAGCAAAGACCTGGAACCAACCCAAATGCCCATCGATGATAGACTGGATAGGGAAAATGTGGCACATATACACCACGGAATACTATGCAGCCATCAAAAGCAATGAGTTCATGTCCTTTGTAGGGACATGGATGAACCAGGAAATCATCATTCTCAGCAAACTGACACAAGAGCAGAAAATCAGACACCGCATGTTCTCACTCATAGGCGGGTGTTGAACAGTTAGAACACATGGACACAGGGAGGAGAGCACTACACACTGGGGTCTGTTGGGGGGAAATAGGGGAGGGACAGTGGGGGGCAGGGAGTTGGGGAGAGATAGCATGGGGAGAGATGCCAGATATAGGTGATGGGGAAGAAGGCAGCAAATCACACTGCCACGTGTGTACCTATGCAACAATCTTGCATGTTCTTCACATGTATCCCAAAACCTAAAA
This sequence comes from Cebus imitator, assembly GCF_001604975.1. Lineage (NCBI taxonomy): Eukaryota > Metazoa > Chordata > Mammalia > Primates > Cebidae > Cebus > Cebus imitator. The sequence goes on along the minus strand of NW_016108036.1, from coordinate 532,233 downwards.
TGCAATAAAATAAAATAAAGAAAAACTGAAAGCCTTTCTTCTAAAATTAAAAGCAAGACAAAAGTGCCTACTTTCACCACTTTTATTCAACATAATACCAGAAGTTTTACCCAGAGTAATTAGACAAGAGAAAGAAGAGGCATTCAAATAGGAAAGAAAGAAGTCAAATTATTCTTGTTTGCCAATGGTATAATTTTATAGTAACGATAACCTAAAGGCTTCACCAAAAAAATTTTAGAACTGATAAATTTAGTACAGTTGCAGGATACAAAATTAAAATGTGCCAATTGCAAACAATCTGAAAAGTAATCGAAGAAAGTAATCACATTTGCAATCACTGCAAATAAAATACCTGAAAATAAACTTTACCAAAGAGTGAAAGTTCTCTACTATGAAAACAATAAAACATTGATAAATTAAGCAGGACATACACACAAAAATATGTAAATATTCCATATTCATGGATTGGAAGATCAATATTCTTAAAAGGTCCATAGTACCCAAAACAATGTACAGATTCAATGCACTCCTTATTCAAATGCTGATAACATTCTTCACAGAATTTAAAAAAAAAACCCTAAACCTATACAGACCCACAAAAGACCAGTTTCAGTTTTCTGCATATGGCTAGCCAGTTTCCCCAACATTGTTTATTAAATAGGGAATCCTATTTTGTCCCATTCTGTGGGTTGTCTTTTCACTCTGTTGGTAGTATTACTTGATGCATAAAAGCTATAATTTTATGCAATTCAATTTATTTATTTTTCTTTCTTGACTGTGTTTTTGATGTTGTATCTAAAGTATTCCTCTTCGACACTCCCACCAACTGTGTAAAAGCGTTTCTATTTCTCAACATCCCCTCCAGCACTGTTGTTTCCTGACACTTCAACGATCACCATTCTAACTGGCGTGAGATAGTATCTCATTGTGGTTTTGATTTGTCAGTGTTTTGAGCTTTGATCATTCTAATAACTGTGTAGAGGTATTTCATTATTTTACTTTACATTAAGAGAAAGAATCTTGCTGTGTCATCCAGGCTGAAGTTTGTGGTGTAAACATAGTTCACTGCAGCCTTGACTTCCTGAGCTTAGGCAATTTCCCTCTAAACATTGCTTTAGTTGTGTCCCTTCCAGAAATTTTGTTATGCTGTGTCTTTGTTCTCATTGATTTCAAAGAATGTCTTTATTTCTGCTTTAATTTTGTTATTTACCCAATAATCATTCAGGGGCAGGTTGTTCAGTTTCCATGTAGCTGTGCAGTTTTGAGTGAGTTTCTTAATCCTGAGTTCTAACTTGATTGCCCTGTGGTGTGAGAGACTGTTTGTTATAATTCCTTTTCTTTTCTTTTTTTTTTTTTTTTTACATTTGCTGCTGAGTAGGGTTTCACTTCCAATTATGTGGCCAATTTTAGAATAGGTGCTATGTGGTGCTGAAAAGAATGTATATTCCACTGATGTGGGGTAGAGAGTTCTATAGATGTCTATTAGGTCTGCTTGGTTCAGAGCTGAGTTTAGGTCCTGAATATCCTTGTTAATTTTCTGTCTTATTGATCTGTCTATAATATTGACAGTGGGGTGTTAAAGTCTCCAACTATTATTGTGTGGGAGTCTAAGTCTCTTTGTAGGTCTCTAAGAACTTGCTTTATCAATCTGGGTGATCCTGTATTGGGTGCATATATATTTAGAATAGTTAACTCTTCTTGTTGCATTGATCCCTTTATCATTATGTAATGCCTTTCTTTGCCTTTTTTTTGATCTTTCTTTGTTGGTTTAAAGTCTGTTTTATCAGATACTAGGATTGCAACTCCTGCTTTTTTTTTTTGCTTTCCATTTGTTTGGTAAATCTTCCTCCATCCCTTTGTTTTGAGCCTATGTGTGTCTTTGCACATGAGGTGAGTCTCCTGAATGCAGCACACTGATGTGTCCTGACTCTTTATCCAATATGCCAGTCTGCGTCTTTTAATTGGGGCATTTAGCCCACTTACATCTAAGGTTAATATTTCTATGTGTGAGTTCAATCTTGTCATCATGATGCCAGCCAGCTTGTTATTTTGTACACCAGTTGATGCAGTTTTCTCACAATGTTGTCAGTCTTTACATTTTATTATGTTTTTGCAGTGGCTGGTACCGGTTTTTCCTTCTTATATTTGTTGTTTTCAGGAGCTCTTGTAAGGCAGTCCTGGTGGTGACAAAATCCTTTCACATTTGCTTGTCAGTAAAGGATTTTATTTCTCTTTAGCTTATGAAGCTTTGTTTGGCTGGATATGAAATTCTGGGTTGAAAATTCTTTCCTTTAAGAATGTTGAATATTGTCCCCCACTCTCTTCTGGCTTGTAGGGTTTCTGCAGAGAGATCTGCTATTAGTCTGATGGGCTTCCCTTTGTGGACAATGATCTTTCTTTCTGGCCGCCCTTAACATTTTTTCCTTCATTTCAACCTTGGTAAATCTGATGATTATGTGTCTTGAGTTTGCTCTTCTTGAGGAATATCTTAGTTGTGTTCTCTGTATTTCCTGAATTTTAATGTTGGCCTGTCTTGCTATGTAATGCCCTTCTGTCTTGCTGAATTTTAATGTTGGGGAAGTTCTTCTGGATAATATCCTGAAGTGTGTTTTCCAAATTGATTCCACTCTTCTCACTTTTAGGCACACCATCAATCATAGGTTTTGTCTTTTCACATAGTCTCATATTTCTTGGAGGATTTGTTTGTTCCTTTTCATTCTTTTTTCTCTAATCTTGTCCTCACACTTTACTTCATTAAGTCGAACTTCAATCTCTGATATCCTTTTTGCTGCTTGATTGATTCAGCTATTGATACTTGTGTATGCTTTACAAAGTTCTCATGCTGTGTTTTTCAGCTCCATCAGGTTATTTATGATTTTCTCTAAACGAATTATTCTAGTTAGCAGTTCCTATAACCATTTATCAAGGTTCTTAGCTTCCTTGCTTTGGGTTAGAATATGTTCCTTTAGCTTGGACGAGTTTGAAACCTACTTCTGTCAATTCATCAAACTTATTCTCTGTCCAGTTTTGTTATCTTGCTGGCAAGGAGTTCTGGTTTTTGAAATTTTTAGCATTTTTATGCTGTTTTTTCCTCATCTTCTTGGATTTATCTACCTTTGGTCTTTGATGGTGATGACCTTTGGATGGGGTTTCTGTGTGGATGTTCTTTTTGTTGATGGTGATGTTATTGTTTTCTGTTTGTTAGTTTTCCTTTTAACAGTCAGATCCCTCTTCTGGAGGTCTGCTGGAGTTTGCCGGAGGGTCAGTCTAGATCCTGTTTGCCTGGGTATCCCCAGGAGAGGCTACAGAAAAGCAAAGATTGCTGCCTGCTTCTTCCTCTGGAGGCTCCATCCCAGAGAGGCACCCACCAGATGCTAGCCAGAGCTCTCCTGTATGAGGTGTCTGTAGAACACTGCTGGAAGGTGTCTCCTAGTCAGGAGCCATGGGGGTCAGGGACCCACCTGAGGAGGCAGTTTGTCCCTTAATAGAGCTCGAGTGCTGTGCTGAGAGATCCACTGCTCTCTTCAGAGCTGACAGGCAGGAATGTTTAAGTCTGCTGAAGTTGTGCCCACAGCCACCCTTTTCCCCAGGTGCTCTGTCCTAGGAAGATCAGAGTTTTATCTATAAGCCCCTGACTGAGGCCGTTGCCTTTCTTTTAGAGATGCCTTTCCCAGAGAGGAGAAATCCAGAGAGGCAGTCTATCTGTAGCGGGTTTGCTGCTCTGCGGTGGGCTCTGCCCAGTCCAAAAGTCCAAGTGGCTTTGTTTACACTGTGAGGAGGATATTGCCTACTCAAGCCTCAGTAATGGCAGATGCCCCACTCCCCACCAAGCTCAAGTGTCCCGGGTTGACTTCAGACTGCTGTGCTGGAAATAAGAATTTCCAGCTGGTAGATCTTAGCTTCCTGGGCTCTGTAAGGGTCTGTGGTGGTCGGACCCACTGAGCAAGACTACTTGGCTCCCTGGCCTCTGCCCCCTTTTCAGGGGAGTGAATGGTTCTGTCTTGCTGGGGTTCTAGGCACCACCAAGGTACAAAACAAAACAAAAACTCCTGCAGTTAGCTCAGTGACTGCCCAAATGGTCACCCAGTTTTGTGATTGCAACTCAGGGCCCTGGTGTTGCAGGCACCCTAGGGAATCTCCTGGCCTGTGGGTTGCAAACACCATGGGAAAGGTGTAGTATCTGGGCCAGAGTGCCTTATCCCTCACAGCACATTCCCTCATAGTTTCCCTTGGCTAGGTGAGGGGGTGCCTTGACCCCTTGCACTCCCTGGCTCAGACGATGCACTACTCTGCTTCTGCTCACCCTTCATGTGCTGCGCCCACTGTGTAACCAGTCCCAATGAGATGATCTGGGTGCTTCAGTTGGAAATGTAGAAATCACCCACCTTCTGTGTTGGTCTCACTGGGAGCTTCAGACTGAGGCTGTTCATATTCAGCTGTCTTGCTCTCTTTGGTCTGGTCATTTTCTTTAAACTGGTTGTTATAGGAGCAGTGACAGCACAACAAATATGCACAGATTTGGAGAAAGTCATCCTGCCTTCAAGTCTAGTTCAAGAAATTATGTTATAATAATTATAATTTGGTACCTGGTTGGTGGTACGAAACCAGGTACAATACACATTTTCCTGGTGTTATGATTTGACATTCAGATTACACCAGTTATTATTCATAACCAGGAGTGATTTCTCATCTCATAAGAGCCAAAGCCAAGAATAGTGGTGCCAATTGATAGTAATGATTCTATGAGTACCCAGCATTCTGGTCATAGACACTTTCAGAACTATTAAGTTGAAGGGAGAAAGTGGTCATAGAACAGAAGATGGTAAGCCACTAGGGGCTCAGTGACAACTATCTGGAGAGACAGTCATTGCTCTGGATTCCACGTGAAGAGAACATTTCTCCTGATTATATGAGATGTAGGTCAGAAAATCCTGTGTAGTGAAGTATTGCTGCCTTCAAAGTGTAGAAAACCTCACTAAATCTCCTTGGTGGATGGATGCTCGCTGTACAACTTATTTCATATTTATGAGACTATTTAGACATATACCAGGCCTTTTCACCTCAAGAAACCTTTTTCAAATAAGGTATCTATATCCTGCCCCTCGTTTTACCAAGTCATCTAGAGCAGCAGTCTGCAACCTTTTTGGCACAAGGGACTAGTTTTGTGAAAGACCGTGTTTTCTTGGACTGGGGTTAAGGAATGGTTTTGAAATGATTTAAGTGGATTACCTTTATTGTGCACTTTATTTACATTATTGTTACATCATGCAATAATATATAATGAAATAATTATACTATTTGCCATAATGTAGAATCAGTGAGCACCCTGAGCTTGTTTTCCTAAAATTAGATGGTCTCATCTGTGAGTGATGGGAGACAGTGACAGATTATCAGGTTCTCATAAGAAACACACAAAGCTCACATGAGCAGTTCCCAGTAGGGTTTGCAATCCTATGAGAATCAAATGCCACTGCTGATCTGACAGGAGGTGGAGCTCAGGAGGTAACATGAGTGATGGGGAGTGGCTGTAAATACAGAGGAAGCTTTACTCATTCACTCACCGTTTATCTCCTGCTGTGCAGCCTAGTTCCTCACTTGTCATGGACCTATACTGATCCATGGCCTGGAGGTTGGGGACCCTTGATCTAGAGCACTTGGAGAACTATCTGTTTTCCAAAGCTAATCAAATGCTATCATTAATGTAACTAATATTTTAAGAAAGGGTAACACTGTTGAGAGCCAAATAGATACATGGCCCAGAGCAAGCTTAAGGCACTAATAACTCCTTTTTGAGCTCACCCCCTACTAAAGGCATAAGTTTGAATCTCAGTTTTGCCATTTACTGTGTAATGTATGCAATTATTTTCAGCATCATATTTCTCATTTAAAAAATGAAAATAATACATTTAATACTTAACAGGAGTGTCAGAAAGTATATTAGCACGTGGTAATTTATACTATGTAATATAAAAGTAAGAAATTTTTATTTTCAGCAATTAGAACTAACTGCCATCAAGAGCCACCAGTATGTCTTCAAGCTGCATGCCCAGAAAGCTGGATTGGTTTTCAAAGAAAATGTTTCTACTTTTCTGATGACACCAAGAACTGGACATCAAGTCAGAGGTTTTGTGACTCCCAAGATGCTAACCTTGCTCTGGTTGAAAACTTCCAGGAACTGGTAAGAAAATAGTTCTGGCAACAATCAAATATTCAGTCCTACAAGAATATGTTTTCCTATTAAATTATCTAAGAGGTAGGTTTAGACAGCTTCTTATACATTGATTTTTTTTTAGCATAAGAAAAGAGTAACCCAGCATGTATTACATATTACTGTGAGCTGTCTAAAATTACCTTAACATTCATGGCAGTAACAGGCCCAGAGGGCAAGCAAGCCAGAGCCTTATTTGACTTGTGAGCCAGAACTGTGCTAATAAAGATTGGAAAAGTATTGGTAAAAACACAATTTTAAGTTTGTATGATGTTAGTAACATTGTTTTAAAATAAATCAAGCAAGGCTGGGCACAGTGGCACCTGCCTATAATCCCAGCACTTTGGGAGGCCAAGGAGGGTGTATCATTTGAGATCAGGAGTTCAAGACCAGCCTGGCCAACATGGTGAAACCCCATCTTAAATAAAAATTATAAAAATTAGCTGGGCATGGTGGTAAACACCTGTAATCCCAGCTACTTGGGAGGCTGAGGCAGGAGAATTGCTTGAACCTAGGAGATGGAGACTACAGTGAGCTGAGATCATGCCACTGCACTCCAGCCTGGGGGGCAGAGTGAGACTCTGTCTCAAAATAAAGTAAAATAAAATTACCTAGCAAGAATGATGTCAGAGAGGATGGTGGAGTAAAAAGCTACAAGAATGTGTTCTTCCTGAATCTAGTTAAACACTGGCAGCATCAAGGGAAGAGTTTAATGATGAAGATGATAAATTTTGGTTAATGTCAGTAATAACCATTTCCCACATCCTGTTATTGCAGGGAGCCATGGGAACTGCTGCCCATGGCCCTGGAACGAATTCCTACAGCCAGTGTGGAAAATAAGAACTTTTTCTCCAAATATCAGGGTTATTGCTGATTTCTGCCTTTGGATGCTGAGGGGCAGACGCAGAAGTGGGCTATCATTGCTTCAATCCTCATCAGCTGAAGTAAAGAAATAGTTTGTGTTTTTTCTCCATTTGGGAAGCAGCCATTTAAGACTATTGTTGTTAGATAACTGGATGACTGCAGAGATAACAGAACAGAGATTTCAATGACAATAAACAACAGAGAATACACACTTTGTAAAAAATAGTTTGGGAAAATCATGAACAAATGACTCTGAACTACAACAACCAAGATTCGAAATCCCTGAAAAGCAAAAGGATTAAGTTACCAGAGTTAGCACAACATCGTACTCATAATGTCAAGTTCTCAAAAAAATAAATTACAAAACATGCAAAGAAAAGTATGGTTCACTCACAGAAAAAATAATCTGACAGAAACTATCCCTGGAGAGGCCCAGATATTAAAACTATGGGTAAAAAATGTTAAATCAGCTGTCTTAAGTATATCCAATGAGCTAAAGAAAACAAGTAAAAAGCTAAAGGAAACCCAAAACATAATAAATGAACAAAATTAGAATATCAATATAAAGGCTGAAATTGTAAAAAAATAAAATAAAATAAAATAAAAAATAAAAATAAAATAAAAAAAAAGAACCAAGCAAAAATTACAGAGCTGAAAAATACAATGAGTGAAATATAAAAAGAATAAAGAAAAACTCACTGGAGAAGTTCAACAGCAGATTTGAGAAGAAAGAGATCAGAAAACTTGAAAATAAGACAATTGAAACAATCAAAGCTAAGAAAAACAAAGAGAAAAAATGAAGATAAATAAACAGATTCTAAGAAATCTGTAGGACATCATCAAATATATCAACATAATGCAATGTAGAAATCCAAGAAAGAGAAGAGAAAGAGAAGCAGAAAAATACATTTAAAAAAATAATAAACAAAACTTTCCAAATCTGAGGAAATACATAAATATATTCATACAAGAGGCTCAATGAACTCCAAAAGGGTAAACTTAAAGAGAACTACGTTGAGACAAATTATAGTCAAGTTAACAAAATCGAAAGAGATAATTTTGAAAGCAGCAAGAGTGAAGCAACTCAACATTTTCATAAGATGAAGGTTAATAGCTGATTTTCTCTGAGAAGCCATGGAGATCAGAAGGCAATGAAATGGCATATTTAAGTGTCTGAAAGAAAAAATAAATAAAACTGCCAACCACAAATTCTATATATAGCAAAGTTGTCCTTCAAGAATAAAGGAAAAAGTAATACATTTTCAGATAACTAATAATTAAGGGATATTATCAGTAGACCTATGCTACAAAACTTGCTAAAGGGAACATTTTAGGTTGAAAGTAAAGGACACTAGACAGCAATTCAGAGCTCAACAAATAAAGAATATTTATAAAAGTAACAATAGAGGTAAATATAAAACCCAGAATTACTATATGTGTTGAATAGTTTATAACTTCTCTTATTTATAACTATCTATATTTATATTTATATTTCTATAATTTCATAGACAATTGCATAAAAATTATAAATCTATGATGGTGGTCACATAATGTATAAAGATGAAATCTGTGACAATCTTATAAAGCAGGAGGGATGAAGACATATGGGATCAAAATGTTTGCATAGTTATTGAAGCTATGTTGAAATTATAAAATTATATCATTACAAGTTTAAAATGTTAATTATAATCCTCAAGGTAACCACTAATAAAATTACTAAAAATATACAGAAAAGAAAAAAATACATTATAAGAAATCAACTAAATTAAAAAGATGGCAGTAACAGACAACTTGAGAAACAAAGATGTAAAAGATAAAACAAATAGTCCAATGGCAAAAGTAAATTTTGTTTTAGTAATTACATTAAATAAAAAAGGATGAATTTATCCTATTAAAGGACAGAGATTGACAAGTTGGCTAAAAAACAAACCAAATTAAAAAGGAAAACAGGACTCATCTATATGCTGTCTACAAGAGATTCACCTTTGATACAAGAAAATTGAAAGTAAAAGGACTGAAAAAGGTATTCCATACAAATGTAACCAAAATCGTGCTGAGTTTTGTCAGACAAAATAAACTCAAGTAAAAAATTTTACAAGAGGCAAAGAAAGGCATTATGCATTAAAAAAAAGTTTGATATAGCAAAGCAGTTATTAGTTATAAAATATAGGTACTTAATATAGCTTGAAAATATATGAAGCAATAATTGCTATAATTCAAGGGAGATGCCAAGAGTTCTATGAAAAGTTGGAAAATGAAATAGTCCACTTCCAATAGGAGATTAAACAACTAGACAGAAGATCAATAAGGAAATAGAAAATTTGAACAACACTATAAACGAATTTCTAACAGGCATCTACAGAATAATCTACCAAACAAGAGCAGAATATTGATTCTTCTCAAGGGCACATGGAACATTCCCCAAAATAGACCATATGTTAGGCCACAAAACAAGTGTTAATAAATTTGAAAAGTTTGAAGTCATAAAAAGTATCTTTTGTAATTACAATGGAATGAAGCTAGAAATCGATAACAAGAAAAACTGGAAAATTCACACATACGTAGAAATTTTAAAAACTCACTCTTAAACAGCCAGAGGTCAAAGAAGAAATCACAAGGGAAATTAGAAAATACCTTGAGACAATTGAACAAAAAAATACAAAAAGCATGTTTATGGTATGCACTGAAAATAGTTCTAAGAGGGAAATTTATAGCTGTGAACGCATAACTAAAAAAGAAGAAAGATCTCATATCCATAGGCTAACTGTACACTGTAACGAACTAAAAAAGTAAAGCAAAAACAAGTCATCTTTATGATTTGAAAGAATAAAAGATTCACCTAAGAAGCCTCTAAATTTACTAGTCATAAAGAAAAATGTTTATATATTTAATTGCATTAAAATTCAGAATCATGCGGGCTGACGGTGCTGCCAATGGCTCTTTTGGCGTCTCGACGTTTTGGTCAACAGCTTTTTTCCCATTCTCTCCCTCCACTTCTTGAGTGAGCAGCCATGAGTTGAACCGTGCCTGCTGTGCGGGCCACCCAGAGAGTGAGCTCGGCGGGGTGAATTTCCTGCGCCTGGGGATGGCCCTGTGTCCCCGTCAGGCCGCGCGCCTGCCGCTCAAGGGCACCTGGCTCTTCACCCCGAGAGCAAGACGGCGACTGCGAAGAGTGAGCTTATGCAGAGCTTCACTTCCGAGAAGCCGGTTCATCACAGTGAGGTCTCCATCAGAGGAACTGGGTCGGTGGGCATGGCCTGCGCTATCAGCGTCTTACTAAAAGGCGTGACTGATGAACTTGCCCTTGTGGATCTTAATGAAGGGAAACTGAAGGGTGAGACAATGGATCTTCAACATGGCAGCCCTTTCATGAAAATGCCAAATATTGTTTGTAGCAAAGGTTACCGTGTCACAGCAAACTCCAACCTAGTGATTATCACAGCAGGTGCACGCCAAGAAAAGGGAGAGATGCGCCTTAATTTAGTCCAGCGAAATGTGGGCATCTTCAAGTTAATGATTTCTAGTATTGTCCAGTACAGCCCCCTCTGCAAACTGATTATTGTTTCCAATCCAGTGGATATCTTAACTTATGTAGCCTGGAAATTGACTGCATTTCCCAAAAATCGTGTTATTGGAAGCGGCTGTAATCTGGAGACTGCTCTTTTTCGTTTCTTGATTGGACAAAAGCTTGATCCGCTCTGAAAGCTGCCACGGATGGCTCCTCGGAGAGCACGGAGACTCAAGTGTTCCTGTGTGGAGTGGAGTGAACATAGCTGGTGTCCCTTTGAAGGATCTGAACTCTGATATAGGAATTGATAAAGATCCCGAGCAATGGAAAAACGTCCACAAAGAAGTGATTGCTAGTGCCTATGAGATTATTAAAATGAAAGGTTATACTTCTTGGGCTATTGGCCTATCTGTAGCTGATTTAACAGGAAGTATTTTGAAGAATCTTAGGAAAACACATCCAGTTGCCACCATAATTAAAGGCCTCTGTGGAACAGATGAAGAAGTGTTCCTCAGTATTCCTTGTATCCTGGGAGAGAATGGTATTACCAACCTTATAAAGATAAAGCTAACCCCTGAAGAGGAGGCCCATCTGAACAAGAGCGCAAAAACACTTTGGGAAATTCAGAAGGAGCTTAAGCTTTAAAGTTGTCTAAAACTACCATTCTGGCCGGGCATGGTGGCTCATGCCTGTAATCCCAGCTCTTAGGGAGGCAGAAGTAGGAGGATAGCTTGAGCCCAGGAGTGCAAGACCTGCCTGGGCAATATAGCAAGATGCTCTTCTCCACAAAAAGGAAAAAAAAAAATAAGCGTAAAACTACCATTCCAATATTGTTGAAGAGATCATAGATACAGGATATTTATATCAAAATTTTGAAAAAAACTTTAATTCTTAAAAGATGGAAACAGGAAAGTGGGTCGAGTGACTTTCCTGTTTATTTAGTCCTCCAGCACTTTTATTTAGCATCCAGGTGCTGGGTGATACTTATTTACAATTCCTAAAGAAAGTGTTTTTGGTACTCTGATGTAACAGCATTTGGCTTGTTATATATATATGTAGTTGGCATTTGGTTCCCAGAAGTAGGATGTAGGTATTTAATGCGTTTTAGAAATTCTGCTTCTTTTCATTAGATGTATGTTAGTTCATTCTTGCTGGCTTATACCTATGTTCATTTATATGCAGTAAAAAAAAGTAGTACCCTCCTCTACAATGTAAAAAGCATGTACATTAAAAAAAAATGCATTAGTATATACAGTCTTTTGTTTTGCCTTTCTCGATAGTTGATAAGTCCTATTTGTTGAATGACTAGTACAGAAAGGCATATCATTTGCTTCTTGAGAAAACAGATCACAGACCCAAAGGCTTAAAACAGATGACATTAAAATGGATATCGGCCATACTTTCCCAGCGTAATGGTGAATGATGTAGCCTTGGTTCCAGCTGTTGAAGTGCTCATGACTCCCAATGTGCATTTGAAATTTCTGGATAGTGTGTGTTGACAAGCAAACGTAGCAAAGAAAGCCCACCCACAAGGCTGGTGTGATGATAATTTGGTAGTTTGGTGTCATTTCTTTTTTCCTTCTTTCATTTCTTACATTAGTTTGGTGTCATTTCTCCCTCTCTCTCTCTCTCTCTCTCCTTCTTTCTATTTTTTTGATAGAATCTCACTTTATTGCCCAGGCTGGAGTGCAGTGGCATGATCTTGGCTCACTACAACTTCTGTCTCCCAGGTTCAAATGATTCTAGTGCCTCAGTCTTCCAAATAGTTGGGATTACAGGTGTGTGCCATCATGCTCAGATAATTTTTGTTATGTTTTTAGTAGAGAGGGGATTTTACCATGTTGGTCAAGGCTGGTCTCAAACTCCTGGCCTCAGGTGATCTGCCCGCCTTGGCCTCTCAAAATGCTGGGATTACAGGTGTGAACTACTGTGCCTGGCCAGGTGTCATTTCTTAAAATTGACAAAAAACATATCGTGCAGCCTAAAATTTATATTCTAGGACAGGTGCCAAGAATGTCATAGTAGAATACATTCCAAACTCAGTAAAACCCTGGTGTCAACCCATAGTATAATACATGAATTGGGGGTCAGTCAGACAAAGGAGTGCTATACAGAAACAAAAGTAACAAAATTATCAACAATTTTTCTCAGTTTTAAATTATCTTCTTTTGGTATGTATGATAATATAGCATACCTATTCTTTATGTATTACTAAACAAAACAAAATAAAAAAGAAGAAAATTATGAGTAGTTAAGAATATAGCATAGCAGCAACATTTCTAGGAGAGGATGGGTTATGTTAGATTAATGAATATCATCTCTGTGTTTTCTGAAAGAATTTTCTGTTGAGATATAAGGGCCCATCTGACCATTGGATTGGTTTGAGCAGAGAACAAGACCAACCATGGAAATGGACAAACGGTACTGAATGGACAAGATTGTAAGTTCTGAAAAATATGGCAGTGATTTTTGTATTTGAATTTACTTTGCATGAAACCTAAAGTGTTCTCTAGTTACATGCTTTAAAAATTCTAATTTTAATATTAGCTATAAAAGAAGGTGGTGCCAACTTGTATGTTGCAAAGGTTTCACAAGTTCCTCAAATTAGCCCAGAAGCTGTTGTGGTGAGGTGGACTGACTGTGAGCCTGGCTCCAGGTTTAGCTATGTCATTTTTGAAGACTTTCATTTCAAAGCACACAATACAATATCTTTAAGTCTGTTCCTTACCTCCACAACAAAATTTATCTGTACTTGTCCTCCTGATCTCACAGTGTTGATGTGAGGAACAGAGATTTTGATGTATCAGAGAAAGATTATGAGTGGCAGTGATTATATCTATTATTTAAAATAAGACAATAGTTTAAAAATTTTTAAATGGGTAAAGTTTGGCACTAGAAAATTTAATCTCAATTGTATATTCATAGAATCTTTAGATTAATAAAGAGATTTGAGATAATGCTGTGAAAATTGGATTCCCAAAATTTGACTCAATGTTTGTCTGAGAGATGAGTTTTGAAAAGCTGCTTTATTATAATGCATTCATCAGTATTGGAAATATAACTGAGTATTTAATAAAAAAAGGCCCCAGACTGGAAATTGGCAGGTTTGAAATGAGTTTTTTCTCATTAACTTTTGACCTTGGATAGGAAGATAAGTTTTAGAAATCAGAGAACATGTACATTTATACACTGTTTTATCTACACTGCCTAGCACAGGGTGACTGCTTCATAAATATTTGGAATTAACTTTTATTTCTTGTTTTACAATACTGAAGTAGTAAATTTTCTCTACCTATTTCTAGAAATGTGTTTTTGTTTGTTGTGTTTTTGAGAGATAGAGTCTCACTCTGTTACCCAGGCTGGAATGCAGTGATACCATCATGGCTCACTGCAGCCTTGACTTCCCGGGCTCAAGTGTTCCTTCCAGCTCAGCCTCCTGAGTAACTGGAATTACAGGCATGTGACACTATGCTTGGCTATTTATTTAGCAGAGATGGGATCTCACTATATTGCCTTGGCTCATCTTAAACTCCTGAGCTCAAGTAATCCTCCCGCCTTGACCTTCCAGATGTTGGAATTACAAATGTGAGCCACCATGCCCAGGCTCTCAAAATATTTTAAGGATCAAATATATTGTTAACCAGTTGTTGGAAACTGATCGTTACTTAAAAAAATGTAAAATATTATATGATTAAGGTTTAGCATGTTTTAACAATTAGCAAATCATATCATAGACCATAGTGATTCCAATGAGCAAAGAGGAAAAATTTATAATGCAAACTCTGATCTAAAATATCTGTGCCAGGCCATCTTAATTCAGCTGAATAGCACTGCAGTTTTAGTACTAAAACCACCAGGGAAGTAGGAGAAATAAAATCAAGCATGGTTTTTAGAAACAGCTGCTGAGTCTTCAGTTATTTAAGGAAGCAAAATACTGGGAAACTGTAAAGAAAAAAAGTGTCAGCCTTCTCCCATAAGAAGCTGAAGCTTTGGATATAGTGGAAATAATATGCTTACAGACATGATATAAGTTTGATTCATGACTTTGCACTGTTCCTATAGTTGATTTATAACATCTTCTGCTAAGCAAAGCCCATTAGCTAATTAATCACCAATACACAAGGAAAAAATCAGGACTTAAACACACCACCACCATTACAACAAAATTGTCTATAATAGTGCAGCCTTTCTTTACTTGCTCCCTTTCCAAAAGGAAGAAAATGGAACTAGGCATAGCAGTCTCATGAGCCTGGTATAAATCTTGGTTTTACTTGCTATACATCTTTGAGGAATTCAGTTTCCTTGACTATAACAGAAGATAATTATTAAATGGTAATTATGAACATTAAAGAGATAATATGTATAATGCATATTACTTTTAGAGACTGAATTAATGTTAGTTTTCTCATTCCCTTATCTTCGTTCTCTCTGCTTTTGAAGAAATGTTTAGTGGCCAACTGATTCTGCTTCTGTTGCAGGTTTCCTATCATGGGAGGAGGAGAGTGTGCCTATTTGAATGACAAAGGTGCCAGTAGTGCCAGGTACTACACAGAGAGGAAGTGGATTTGTTCCAAACCAGACACATATGTCCAGATGATATAGCAAAGCCCCAACTAATCTTTAGAAGCACATTGGGACTGGTAACCCTATTTAAAAATGAGCAAAGAATGTATTTTATATACCAACAGGTATATGAAAATGTGCTTGATGTCAGTAATAACCAGGAAAATTCAAATCAAAACCATAAGAAAATATTATCTGTTTTCACACTGCTAATATTATCTGTTCTCACACTGCTAATGACATACCCAAGACTGGGTAATTTATAAAGAAAAGAGGCTTACTTGACTCACAGTTTCACATGGCTGAAGAGGTCTTACAATCATGGCAGAAGGCAAATGAAAAGCAAAGCTATGTCTTATATGGTGGCAGGCAGGAGGACTTGTGCACAGGAACTCCCATTTATGAAACCATCAGATATCACGAGACAAGAACAGATGGAGAAAACAGCCCCCATGATGCAATTATCTCCTCCTGGCCCTGCCTTTGGCATGTGGGAATTACTGCAATTCAAGGTGAAATTTTGGTGGGGACTCAACGAAACCCATATCAGATGGCTATATCAAAAGACAAGAAATAACAAGCATTGGCGAGAGTGTGAAGAAAGGGGAATGCTTGTACACAGTTGGTGGGAACAGTTTGGTGCAGCCATTAGAGAAAACAACACGGAGGTTCCTAAAGAAATTAAAAAGAGAACTACCATATCAACCAGCAATCCCTTTTCCAGATATATACCCAAAGGAAATGAAATCTCTACCTCATAATGATATCTGTACTCCTGTTTATTATAACCCACTGTTATTCATAATAGCCAAGATATAGAACTAACTGAAGGGACAACAGATAAATGGATAAAGATACACACATATTATATATATTATAGAATGTTATTCGGCCTTGTAAAAAGAAATCCTGTTATTTGAAACAACATGAATAAAACTATAGGGAATTATATTAAGTGAAATAAGCCAGACACAGAAAAAAAAAGTTCCATAATCTCACTTATATGTGAAACTTAAAAAAAACCCAAATACATAGAAATAGAGTGGAATGGTGGTTACCAGAGATAAGAAAAATGGAGAGACACAGGTCAAAAGACACACAGTTGCAATTGCAAAGGATGGCTATGTCTAAATATCTAATGTACAGCATAAGGACTATATCATCTTGCATTGTGTACTGAAAACTTGATGACAGTAAATTTTAGATGCTCTTACCACACACACACACACAAACAGAAAGAAAGGTAAGTATGCGAGATGAAGCTTATGTTAATTAGATTAAGTGTAGTAATTACTTCACTACACATACATACATAAAAACATCGCATTATGCACATTAAATATGTACAATTAAAAAGAAGCACACTGGGAGATACATGATAAATTGCTATCTACAATTGCTATTTGCATTTTTAAAAGACATTTTTAATTTATTTTTTGATTTTAACTGACAAATAACTGTATATAATAATGGAATACAATGTGATGTTCTGATATATGTGTACACTATGGAATGATTAAATCGAGCTAATTAACATTTAATCATCTCACATATTTATCATTTTCTGTGGTAAGAACATTTGAAATTTATTCTCTTGGCAATTTTGAAAGATATCATATGCTATTTTTAACTACAGTCACTATGCTGTGCAATAGATCTCAGAAGTTTATTCCTCCTAACTGAATCCTGCTACCCTGTGACATATGGGGAAAATCTCCATATTTCCCACCCCTAGTCCCTGGTGGTTGAATACCCAATGGGGAGAAAAGTCTTTTCAATGAATGGTGTTAGGAAAATTGTATATCCATATGCAGAAGAATAAAATTGGACACTTATTTCACACCATATGTAAAAACCAACTGAAAATTGATTAAAAACTTAAACTGTAAAACTCCTAAAAAAAAACACAGGGAAAAAGGTCCACACTTGGTCTGGGCAATAATTTCTTGGATTTGACCTCTAAAGCAGATGCAACAACAGTGAAAATTTACAAATAAAACTGCAAAAAACAAAAAAATTTTCTTCACAGCAAAGGAAACAACAGAGTAAAGAGAAAACCTGCAGTTTGGGAGAAGATTTTCCTAACTATTTTTCAGGTTCAGAAATGGATACCCTAAAATATAGTGATTTGACAGGCAGAGCTGATGAAGCCTCAAGGTCTCTCTAACCTCCTCCTCAACCCCTGTTTCTCAATCCTCTGTCCTTCCCAAAGCACAGAAGGAAGTTGGTTTCTGAAGTTCCTTTACCTGCCTTAATTTCAGACTCACCAAATAAGAAAACAGTTACTTCTGGTGCTTCCATGTGTTTTCATTAACTAAAGTCATATTGCAGGAAAAAAGACTGAAGTCTCTTAACACACATGGATAGATTTTTGTCACAAAACATTGTCTCCTCTGCAAGCCCAATACCAGGCCATTTGTATGATCTTCACCCCATTAAGTTCTCCTCAAATTATTTACTATCACCCCAAAATTATCCACACTTTCCCATCTCCCTTTCCCTTAAGATCAAGTGTATACAACCGTCTATATCGATTGCATGGTGGGGTGATCACTCTGTGATTCTCTCCATGCACGGTAACAGATTTATATGTCATTTGTCCTATAAATCTGCCTTCTGTCAGTTGATTTTTAGCAAAACTTCAGAGGGGGAAAGAAGTTTTACTTTGGACCCCAACTACACATTCAACAAGGGGTTAATATTCAAACTATATAAGAAACTCAAACAACTCAAAAGCAAGAAAACAAATAACCTGATTAAAAAACAGGCAAAGCACCTGAATAGACCTTTCTCAAAAGAGGAAATACAAATGGGCCAATGATATAGAAAAAGAAAAAATGCTCACTATCACTTATCATTTAGGGAAATGCAAATTTAAACCACAATTAGATAGCACCTCACACCTTTTAGAATGTTTGCAGTCTCACCCATTCTGTTCTGAGGGAAAAAATGAATATAAATTAAGTTTCATGTTATCTTTTCAAATGCAAGAATCTGTTCATTCAGTTTCTCTTTTAAATCTTTTTCTAATGTAATTGTTTGCAATCCAGTGTTTCCATATTAAGATGTCTAGGTCAAGACTTGGGATTAAGTAACTCCAGATGACATAGCAACTGGTGATCTGAAACCTCAGCTGGTTCCTATTATGAGGTCCATGGCCTTTGGTTCCCTAGACTTACATATTCCTGTTCTCAGCAGAGCAGCTTAATAAAGACCCTGACATTCAGAGTGGGAACAAACTCAGGCCTACTATAAACAAATAGCAGCTGCCAGCTCTCACTAGCCAGTGAAACTCACATTTATTTAGTAAAGTGTAATTGACAAAGGCTTGATTTAACATCACTAGAGTTTAAAAGATTAAAGCATAGGTTTTGATGCCCAAAACAAACACCATTAGTGGGTAATATCCCTGGTTGGCCTCCTCCTGAGAAGGCCATCTGGCTTAAAGGTTAGTTTTAAGAACACATGAGTAAACAAGTTATTTCGATAAAATTTCCCAGCATAACCTAGCTATTGTCTTTTTTATTTTTAATTAACTATATGTAAAGGGGATTTAGGCTGCCTTCAGCTGAAACTTTCACTGAAACTATGAAAAAAACCATAGGCCTTCCAAAAGGGTTTGAGACTATATTTTATAACTTTCTCTACGATTTTTTCCTTAATATTTTTGCCACCACCCTGAGCGAATTCCCACAAAATGACTATTGTATTACACAGGCAAAAAACAGTATAAAAAAGAATCTGATTGTAATCTCAAAAACAAAAATTATTGTTGAATGTGCACACAACTGACAAATAGAAGAATGAAGTAGCAGGGTAGGTTAAGATACCACTCAAAATGTAAAATGGAGAGATAAAGAGTTAACAAATATAAAGAGATTGAGCTATGGATAACTAATGGAAAAACTCGAATATTTGTTCTCTCATCTGAATGAGATGTGTCCTCACAAAATGAGGACACAGTGAGTTTGTGTCCTCACAAAATTTCCTATGTTGAAATCTAATACTCATTGTAATAGTATCATGAACAGAAAATAAAGCTCAGGACTTTCAAATCACTGAACCAAAAGGAAAAAGTCAAGTTGGGAATTGCATCAGGGAAACTTGTCTCTGATTTTATTTCTAAATAAGATAGCTACAAAGATTTAAAAAATCTATATTCCTTCCTCACAATTTACCCACTAGGAAATTCCTTGTGGGTCTCAATATTTTTATCCTAAATCAGTTCTGTTGAATTTCACACTGGCAATGTAAATTTATAGCTTATCTTCACAGGTGTGGGACAACGGACAGAACTCTAAGACATCTCTCTGCTCACCTGTGACAAATGCATATTTGGTTGCTTCCTCTGCCCTATTTTTAATGTAAAATTGCAGATTTACTGAGCCAAACTGAACCATAAGTGACTATTCTTCTACTTATCTCTCATGTGTAAGTTGTATATCAGTAAAAGGATGATCAAAGACTCAAAAGAATGCGACCGTTTGTCTCTTATCTACACCTGATTTGGAATCCCGTTATTCCCTGCTCCCCTTTGAGTCATCCTGACTTTCTGGACTGAACCAATGTATATCTTACACACATTAGCTAATTCCTTATGTCTCTCTAAAATGTATAAAAGTAAACTACCTCAACCAACTTGGGCACATGTTACTAGGACCTCCTGAGGTTGTGTTGTGGACACATCCTTAACTTGGGCAAAATAAACTTTCTAAATGGATTAACACGTCTCAGATATTTTTGATTCACAATATTAAGAGGTGAGGCCTTTAGAAGGTGATTAGGTCTAAGAGCTGAGCCATCATGATTGGGATTAGTGCCCTTATAAAAAAGGCTACAGAAAGCAGCCTTGTCCCTTTCACCATGTGAGAACAGTGATTAGCCACTATCTATGAGGAGTGGGCCCTTGCCAAACACTGAATCTGTCAGCACCTTGATCTTGGACTTCCCAATGCCCAGCACTGTGAGAAATAAATGTTTGTTGTTTATAAGCCACCTGGTTTATGGTAATTTTTTTAATAACAGCCTGAACAGACATTTTATCTACTAGGAGGGCTAGAAGATTATAAGGAAAAAAAAAAGAAAGAGAAAAGTAACTATCTGAAGAACTTACAAAGTGGGTATAACACAACCACTGAACCTGAGCTATGGATTACTTTGGTGAGTGTCAAGGACATCACTCTAAAAACATGGAGAATATATTATTATATTTACTATGATCTTCAGGAGATTATTTGGTAAAAGCAAAAATAAGGGAGAAATTTAAAAAAATATGTATCTAATGTTGGCCCTAGTTGGTGCTATGAAGGCTACTTTTATATGCCAATGGAAAAATGATGAAATAATAGCTTCTGTTGACAGTAAGGGTTTTAATGTAGAAATTGAAGAATGCAAAATCTTCATCTTCATCCTATGGAATGTGGTGGCCAAGAAAAGATAGAACTCCTATGATTCTCTCAGTGTCTACAATTTTGTTTTGTTTTTGTGATTGACTGTAATGGCAGAAAAAGATTGAATGACAAGATAACAAAGTTTTTGAGCAATCACTGACAACCTGAAAATTACGCCTCATTACCATTTGTGTACAACAGGTATACCCAAATGATGAAAAAAATGTTAAAGCTAGATTTTCAATATCGCATAAAATGGTATGGGCATCTGTGTCACCACTGTGCTCTGGTAATATGAAAGACTGGATGTCCTTAATTGTTCAGCTCATAATTAAAATGTTTTCTCTTCAGAGAAGTCTTCCTTCTGATGTAGGGCAGTCAATCTTACCCTGAGCCAGGTATCAGTGTAGTTTTTCTCAGCTTTAAGCCATGTTTTCATTACCTGCTCTGGATTAATAGGCTAGAATATTTAAGCTTTTCCCTTTGTAGTGAGTTGATGTTAAGCTTGTGAGCAGAGGACAGGTGAGGGACATTGTGGAAGGAAGGGACTTCTCTTCCTGGTTCTGATTCTTCTGGTTTTTTTTTTTTTTTTTCTTATTTTTAGAAAAAGTCCCTAATTTACTTAATTGTTTTACTTTCCTTGTAAATGGTTTTGAGGTCTTTCTATTTGATGTAAATTTCTCCGCCAACTACCTTTTTTTTTCTTCTCTTTTTGTTCTTGCTATACCTTGAGCAAGGCATAAAATTAACATAAAAATTGGTCAACGACTCTGTGGCAACAAGTAGAAACAAAAGCAAAAACTATTCTGGAGTTGCAATATCATTCAGCCATTAAAAACATGCAGTACTGATACCTGTTGGTTAACCTCTGAAAATATCATGCTAAGTTAAAGAAGCCAAACCAAAGGTCACATTTGCATGAATCCATGTATATGAAATACCCAGAATAAATTAATTCATAGACAGAAATGTAGGTTGGTGGTTCACAGGGGCTGGGGGTGGAGGTGGGGAATGAGGAGTAACTGCTTAATGAGTATGGGGTTTCCTCCAGGGGGGATGAAAACGTTTTGGAATTAGGTAGAGGAAGAGTTGCACAATGTTGTGAATGTAGTAAATGCCACTGTATTTTCATTTCAAACTAGATAATTTTATGTTATAATGATTTGATCTCAATTAAAAAAAACTCTTCTGGGTGACAATTCCACATGGTGGTGAATCATGTTTCCTCTAAAGGAAGTCACGGTTATCATCAGTATACAACTGTCCAGTGGCCCCACCTATGCTGACACTAGTTAGCTGGCAGAATGGGTTTCAGAGAGAAGAAGTTCAGTCGCTCAAAAAATGTCTTATGGAACACATATTACGTGTTAAGCACTGCAGCACAGCAATGAAAAAGACAATTCTTGCTTTCATAAGTAATATATTGTTAATTTTAAGAAGTTTGATAAATGCATGCATAAATAGCTGACAGATCCTACGTGCCCCTATTAAAGATCTTAAAACCTTAAAAAAATATATTGGCAACTGTAAAGGATGTGAGCCATTGTTCTCCCAGTTTCAGGCCTTCCTCACTGATTAAGTGGAAAGTCCAATCCAAACATATGCTTCCGTGAATTTAATATGTTTGAATCTCTAAAAATAACCAAAAGAAAGAATTCCAGTGAAAGGAAAAATGCTAATGAACTCACTTGAGTAAATACATGACTTGTAATCTAAATGACGTCTTTAAATTGTTGAACTAAAAATGATCAGAATTCAAAGAAAAAAATGAATAGCTTGCTTGACCAAGAACAATTGTTTTCCTTATCCACAAATATCCATTGACCTCAAGCGAAGTAAAGAATATCTGTATAATATTATCTAAAGGCATCAGTACCTTTTTGGGTAAGATTGAGACAAAGCCTTTGAGAAAACTAATTTTGTCTTCATGAGAACAGGAAGAGGTTAGAAAAATCTGGTGAAGATCCAGAAATGAGAAAAGAGGAATCTCAGAGGCTGAAATCCTGAGGGCAGAAGACAGAGAAAGAAAACAGCTGCTCTGCTATACAAAATAAGAAATGCGATAGGGTGGGTATTTTGACAGAAGTGCTGTATTCGGTACACGGTGAACCTCGCCTTTTGAGTTTCTCCATACGTCTCCTGTGACACACATATGTGATGTTCACGCTTTGGAGTGATTGGATATTTAGGGTGACTGGGAATGGTGCTGAGTTCTGCTTTAAGGCTATCATAAGGGTGGAAGTAAAAACTGCTTGCAGAGGCAGCTAAGATCCAAGTTGCAGTCAACATTTTATCATAACACCAAGGAGATAAAGATAAAAGCCCTGTGTGAAAAACAAGTTATTTCCTGTTTTAATAAATGACACACTGAGGGGGCAGGGAAGTGCTGGGTAGAGAAGGGCTGGGTCCCTGGTGAGGACTCCACCCTCAGGCCTCTGCCCACAGACCAAGGTAAAGGCAGGTACTCCTGTTTTCACACCCAAATGTTGCATTTTCCAAGACCACTCTGGCCCATCATGCCCCTCATCTTGTGCCCAGAAAAACCCAAGATTCTGGCTGGCACAGACACAAGAGGCTGGAGGCTGAGGGAAACACACTAGCAGAAGAACACACTAACAGACACTCGCAGGCCATTAACAGTGGAACAACACAGACACCAAGGGGATTTTGGTTGGAAGAGAGCCTGGAGGCTGGGAAGCCTGACTCCAGGGTAAGACCACCTTCCCACTCCAACCCACATCACCTCACTGAGAACTACCTTTACTCAATAAAACTCTTGCACCCATCCTTCAAGCCCAAGTGTGATGTGATTTGTCTGGTCCTTGTGATAAGGCAGAGGGTCTAAAGAGCATTCTGTAACACATGCCCAGTGGGGCTTCAGGAGCTGTAAACAGTCAGCCTTAGATGCTGCCATGGGGTTGGAGCCCCTCAAGCAGCCTGGCTGCATACTTCCAGTAGGGGTTTGAGCAGTGAGGAGCTGAAGAAATGAGCCACATATTTGTTTTCCATGCCTTGTAAGTGAGATAAGGGAATTTTCCCATTTTGTAAATGGAAACAAAAAGTTCATTAAATTGAGAAAAACAGAAGTAAAATTCTCAGCGTTTCTGATAACACACTTGAGCAATTTCCTGAGTTTTTTGAAAGCATAACAGTTTAATATCTCTGCTATTTGACCTTTGAACCAAAAATATCTGAGTCAGGTTTCCATCAATTTAGAAAGTGTATTTTGCCAAGGTTAAGGATGTGCCTGCTACACAACCTAGGAGGTCCTGATGACATATGACCAAGGTGGTCAGAGTACAGCTTGCTTTTACACATTTTAGGAAGACATGAGCCATCAATCAATATGTGTAAGATATACATTGCTTCAGTCTGGTAAAGTGGGACAGCTGGAAATGGAGGCTGCCAGGTCATATAGGTAGATAAGACACAAAAGATTTCATTGTTTTGAATCCTTCAGCAGCCTTTCACTGATTACACAATTTAGTCTGGCTCAATGAATCTGTATTTTTATATACACAATAGGGCAGAGGAAGCAATTAGATATGTATTTGTCTCGAGTGAGCAGAGGGATAACTTCCAGTCCCACACCAGGAAGATAAGCTATGAATTTACATTGCCAGGGTGAAACTCAACAGAACTGTTTCGGGGTAAAGACCTTGAGGCCCATAAGAAATTTCCTTGTGAGCAAATTGTGAGGGAGTTTATGTAGCTCTTTTGTTTTTAGCTATCTCATTTGAGAATTAAAATGGGAGGCAGGCTTGCCTGATGTAGTTCCTGCCTTGAGTTTTACATTGGCTTAATGATTTTGGGATCCCAAGATTCATTTTCCTTTCACAGACCCCCTGCAATACTTAGAATACAAGATTTTAGTATGCCCCTATCTAATAAATCTATGGAGTTAAAGACTGGAGCTATATTGGATTTCCCAGCAAAAGAAAGGAAACAAGATAGTTTTAGCGAAGGAGGCAGTTTTGTATCAGAGGAAATTGGGATAAGGTTTTTTGGAAAAGGAGATTATTTGGAAGTTCCTTGACTTCCTTCTCCCCGAAAAGCCACTTCCAAACTCTTCCACAGCTTTTCAAAAGCAACTCAGACCCGGCCTGTGAGTGACGAGATGGAAGCGGCTCCCACGCTTCAGAAAGTCCCTTCTCTACTTTCTCTATACCCTCAAGCCCCTCCCAAGTTCTGTTTTGTAGTGAATGCCCACTCATTTCAAATTTATCTCACGCTTTACTCCCTCAGGTCCACTCATACTGCGCCACCACGCTAAGCACATTGAATGGAGACACCTGTCTGTTTTGTTTCCCAGGAGGAAAAGCAGTACCAAGCACTTAAATGCTCACTGAATGATTCAAAGTACTCTTATTACAATGCATTATTATTTTTTGCTATTGCCACAAAAGGGAATAACATAAAAATATAATTGCAAAGAAACTTTCTTTTCTAATTACGGTAGTTTATTTTTATCTGTGGTTTTGCTGTATCTGTGGATTTGTTACGTATGGTCAAATATAGTAATGGGTAGTCCAAAAATAATAAATGGAATATTCCAGAAATAATTCATGATGTAACCTTTGGAGGTGTTCTTCCTGCCTGCTGCATAAAGCAAGACCATGGCATTGTAGTAGGGAAGGAGTGTAATAGACACAAGTCCAGCAAAGCCACAGGGGAAATAGAGTTTGTACGCAAATCATCTTGTCCGAAGCTTGTAGGTTAGGGGTTTTTCAAAGGCAGTTTGTGGGAAGGGGCGGGGGTGACGAGGTAATAGGTGCTTACTGCCACTTGCTTGGGGCAGAGGTGAAATCACAGGGAGTCAGGGCTGTCCTGCTGTGGGCTGAATCACTTCCAGGTGGGGCCACAGGAGTGTACTTGGCAGGTCCAGGTGGAGCCATGGTATCAGACACGCAAAAAACATGAAAAGGAATCTCAAAAGGCCATCTCAGGTATACAATAGCGATGTTATTTGCAGGAGTAATTGTGGAAGTTGCATATCTTATAACCTTTGGAATACTGGCTGAATTTTTTTTTTAATTTTTTATTTTTTAGTTTCAGCACAAATGAGTTTATTTTCTGTCTTTGGCTTCTTGCTGTATGTGAAAGAAGAGAAGTCAACACTAGGCAGGACCTTTCTGAGGTTGCACAGCTGGTGTTCCCACCCTTTGACTCTGTTCCACAGGCTTAAATGTCAAATCCAGAGAAAAACACTCTTCAGACCAGCTGGGGTTTCACATGATTCTCCCGATGGATTTCAAGATGGTTTATTCTTAGAAAAGTCATTTGTTCAGTTTGCTTGGGCAGCTGGCTATCACCATCCAAGTAAGGAACATGAGTAGCTCCAAAAAAGTATGTTCTTGAGCAAGCAAGAGGCCCCTTTGGTGAGACGCACTGGGCTACCATGTGCTTGGCAAAGCTCCCGCCAGGACCAGTGCTTCGTACCAGGTGTCCTTCAGAAGGGACGTTAAAGTTGCCAGCATTTAGGTTTTCTCGTGTGGAGTGATTACCAAAGAGAGCAAATGGCTGCCGATTAGGGCTGTTTTCAGTTATACGGCTAGAGATCATGCCATGACGGAAATAACTTCTGAATGGCTCACCTGCCTGAGATTCTGAAAGCTCCAGCAGGAAAGGAATTTCTGTGTCAAAATTAGCGAAGAAGCTAGTCCACTGATGTTCAAAAGCCACCAAATCTTCTGAAAGCAAACTTTCCAGAGACATAGGATCCATCTTGTTGTAGACCTTCCATAGATTCAAACTCTCATCCTGCAACTCATATTTCATGGTAAAATATCCATCCCCTCCAATGCCCTCAAAGGCCTGTGCAAATGGCCGTTTCTCCACCACAAACATATCAAATATCTGCAAGTGATCTTGGGAGCTGTAAGGAATGCCAATTCTGCTACAGTCTCGAACCATGTCCACAAAGCTGGCAATTTTAAATTCTCCTGCAGCTTCCTCATCTTCATACTCATTTTCGGTCATGCAGTGGAAATGCAGATTTCTCCAATGTGCCACATAAGGTAAGAGATTGCGAACGTTTACAGGATTACAGCACAGATGGACACTATCTGATTTAATTAATATAATTACATCATCTAGCACTTCAAAAAATCCCGTTTTCTCAAAATCACTGGTATTCGGATTGTACAAACCAAATAGGAGATAATTTGCCAGATCTCTGCAGCCTTCACTGTACCTGTTATCGATTCCTAGGATGCAGAGAATTCCATCTGGCCGAGACTTGCTGCTCTGGGTCAGGATGTTCTGAACCTGCCGAAGTCGACTGCAGCTGACGGAGAGTGACCCGCGGCTGGAGCCGCCAGGGGACCGAGTGCGGGGGATTCACGTCCATGGCGGCAGGCGGCGGAGGAGGACGGTGCCGCAGGAGGGTCTCAGAGGCCCGAGGGGCAGCTCCAGGACGGCTGCGGCCGGGTGGGAGGTCATCTCATGCTACATGTATGTCTTCTTTTGAGAAGTGACTGTTCATGTCCTTTGCCCACTTTTTAGTGTTTTTTTTAATGTAAATTGGTTTAAGTTATTTGCAGTGCTAGATATTAGACCTTTGTCAGATGAAAAGATTGCAAAAATGTTCTCCCATTCTGTAGGTTGTAAGTTACTATCACTCTGATGATAGTTTCTTTCGGTGTGCAAAAGCTCTTTAGTTTAATTAGATTCCGTTTGTCAATCCTTGCTTTTGTTGCAATTGCTTTTGGCATCTTCTTCATAAAATCTTTGCCTATGCCTATGTCCTGAATGGTATTGCCTAGGTTTTCTTCTAGGAATTTTATAGTTTTGGGTTTTACATTTAAGTATTTAATCCATCTTGAGTTGATTTTTGTATATGATATATGGAAGGGGCCCAGTTTCAATTTTCTGCGTATGGCTAGACAGTTCTCCTGCCACTATTTATAAGGGAAATCTTTCTCCATTGCTCATTTTTGTCAGGTTCATCAAAGTTCAGACAGTTGTAGGTGTGTGGTCTTATTTCTGAGTTCTCTATTCTGTTTCATTTGTCTTTGTGTCTGTTTTTGTACAAGTACCATGCTGTTTTTGTTACTGTAGGCTTGTAGTATAGTTTGAAATTAGGTAGTGTGATACCTCTGGCTTTGCTGTTTTTGCTTATTATTACCTGGGTTATTCAGGCTCTTTTTTGATTTCACATAAATATTAAAATAGTTTTTCTAATTTTGTGAAGAACGACAATGGTAGTTTAATGGGAATAGCATTGAATCTCTAAGTTGTGTTGGGCAATATGGCCATTTTCATGATCTTGAGTCTTTCTATCCATGAGTATGGAATGCTTTTCCATTTGTTTGTGTCTTCTCTGATTTCCTTGAGCAGTGATTTCTTGTTCTCCTTGAGGAGGCCCTTCACTTTTCTTGTTAGCTGTATTCCTAGGTATTTTATTTTATTTGTAGCAATTGTGATTTGGCTCTCAGCTTGCCTGTTGTTGGTGTATAGGAATGCTAGTGATTTTTGCACATTGATTTTGTAACTTGAGACTTAAAACAAAGACAGTTTGACTTCCTTTTTTTTTTTTTTTTTTTTTTTTGATACAGAGTCTTGCTCTATTGCCAGGCTGGAATGTACTGACGTGATCCCGGCTCACTGCAACTTCTGTTTTCCGGTTTCAAGCAATTCTCCTGCCTCAACCTCCCGAGTAGCTGGGACTATAGGTGCGTGCCACCACTCCCGGCTAATTTTTTGTACTTTTAGTAGAGACAGGGTTTCACCATGTTGGCCAGGATGGTCTCGATCTCTTGACCTCGTGATCCACCCACTTGGCTTCCCAAAGTGTTGGGATTACAGGTGTGAGCCACAGTGCCCAGCCTCCTCTCTTTCTTTTTGGATACAAATTATTATTTCTTTTTGGTAATAACACAGTATTTTAAAACTTAAGATAGTGCTTGAGACATTTTCCAGATCTTGCACATGATAAACTGAAAGCACCTAGATCATAAACTGGCTTCTCTGATCTTGTGGCTCCCACCTAGGACCTGACTCAGCATAAGAGGAAAACTTCAACTCCCTAGGATTTCATCTCTGACCCAATCAGCACTGCTGACTCACTGGCCCTTAGCCATTAACTTATCCTAAAAACTCTGATCCCTGAATACTTGGGGAGGCAATTACAGGAGCACCAGGGTTTCCAAGTGGACACTAGGAAGTGGGGAGGACATGGGAAGACAGGTGCAGAAGGACAGTAGAATTGTAACCACCCATTGGGTTCACCTTGCCCACTGGCTAGACAGAGCTGATTTATCAAGACAGTGGAATCGCAATAGAGAAAGAGTAATTCATGCAGAGCCAGCTATGTGGAAGATCAGAGTTTTATGATTTCTTAAATCAGTCTCTGAGAATTCAGGAATGGGAGTTTTTAAGGATAATTTAATATAGTTTCAAAGTTAAACTACAAACTAAGGTTCTCCCAAGTTAGTTCAGCCTACACCCAGGAATGAAGAAAGACAGTTTGGAAGTTAGAAGCAAGATGAAGTTGGTTAGGTCAGATTACTTTCACTGTAATAATTTTTTAGTGTTAATTTTGCAATGGACGTTTCAATCAAGACTTGCCTTAGTTGTCCTCTACCAGGCCCAGCCTTTTTCACAATGTCTCGTATATCAGATTTCTCTTCGTCATTAGTCATTTCACTCAAACTCACTTGTGTTCTGTTCCCTACAATCTTGGCCCCCTGGCAGGAATAAACCAATGAAAGGTTTCTAGTTGACTTATTTAACTCATAAATAAATTAAGCCAGGAAAAAGTTAAATGGCCTTTCTAAACAATGCAAAGCAGTGTCTAGAATAGTTTGGATAAAAGAGACATGGCTTCCATCATGATTGCATGTTAGTGATCACAATTATTAGCTGGTTTTGTGCTCCTTTTCCATCACACCTCTTCAAAAGAGTTCTTTATAATCTCCCTCTCACTTAATTCTCCTCCCATTCTCTCTTGAACCCACTGGGATAAGTCTGTTTTTCTCTTTTTACCACTTCACCAAAATTGCTCCTTCCAAGGTCACTATGACCTCCACTTAATTGAAATCAAGGGGAGGGGTGGCTCCCGCCCCTAGCCCCATCTCTGGTTGGTTGCTTCCCGCTGAAAGCAGTCAGCTTGGCTGCCACTTCTGGGATGGTATGGGGGTTGGGGGTGGTCACAAGGTCTGGGCTTCAGGCAGGAAAATACCCGGTCAGCTGGCCTCAGGGAGGCACTGGGCTGAGTCACTGAGAAGCTGCTACTTCCCTGTTTAAGCCCTGGCCTGAGAGCTGACAATCAGGAGCACAGAGATCACAAGGGAGGTATAGGAGGAGAAGCCATGGGAGAGTGTGCAGAGACAGACAGGACAGGGAACTATTGAGTCACCCCAGCCCAGAATGTCTCCCTCACCTCCAACCCCACCTCTGCCCTGCAGAAAACACACATACACACACACACATACAAAAGCCACAGCTAGTGCACCACTTCCTCCATTTAAAATTTTAAAAAAAACATTGTTTTTTCCGTTACTCTACTTTCATCATGGGAAGTAAAACATGATAAAGAAATTGAACTTCCTGTGGTTCTACTGAATATATTATCAAATATGTTCATGGCAGAAACCCTGGGATGGACTTCATGTTATTCCTGTATGCACAATATCATTAAATCCATCAAGCTGCACAGTTGACCCTAAGCCAAAAGGCCACTTGAAATGTTGTAAAATGATTATAAAAAGTACCCCACCACTTGGAGGGGTGCTTCCTCATACTATGTGAAGGACACCACACACACAATGAAGGAGTCTGCCAGAGACTTGGAATGAGACCATACACAGGGATGAGATCCTTTTAGTTAGCCTAGTACTGCTGTACTGGCCTGTGTGTACATGGGTTCCTTCAACTGAGGCCTTGCAAGGCAAGCCAGCCATGCCATGTGTGTAGATGGGGCACAGGAATCTGAAACAATGGTAAAATAAAACTATTTATGTCAGATACAGCTGTTAAAGTAGTAATGAGGCTAGGGGCCTTAACTTTCCTAAGGCATATCTTCCTAGCTACCTTCGCCCTGCAATTGTGTGTGGAACCTATATCCTTGATGATTATTTTTTGCAATTTAT
Organism: Cebus imitator; assembly: GCF_001604975.1. Taxonomy (NCBI): domain Eukaryota; kingdom Metazoa; phylum Chordata; class Mammalia; order Primates; family Cebidae; genus Cebus; species Cebus imitator. The sequence continues at coordinate 501,609 of NW_016108036.1, read as the reverse complement.
TCTGGATTAAAAAATAAATAAATATAAAAAGCAAACACACACACACACACACACACACACACACACACACACACACACAGAGCTAGTAGGGGTCTTGTTCCAGCCCTTTGGAGTTCACTTCATAGGGAATAATCTCAGTGTTAAATTCTCTCCATATCTGGGAAGAAATCCTCAGGCCCCCTGAGCTTACAAAATGTAAGGTGGGGTTAGAAAAGTGGTTAATTATGAAATCTTGGCCTCTTAGGACTGGAAGGGCTCCTCTGACTGCTCAGAAGGGAAGTGACTTTTCTAAGAGCAGCCAGTACACAGGCCAAGGGATTATGGGATTACTGGTCACCTGGTGGTAACCATTGGCTCTTATTCTCTCTAGGACCCTGGGCCAGCAAATCCACTTTTTTGTACCTCAGTTTTATTTTCTGTAAAATGGGCCGAAAATGTAGCTGTCATACATGCATAGTTTTGTTTTGCTTTGACATTTGTCAGAGAGAGGTCAGAGTTTGTGAATTCATTGAAGAAGGACCATCTCAGCGACCACATAGAAAAGGAGTGCACTGGGCGCCTCTAATCATCTACGCTCTATAGACTCGTAGGGACAGGCTTCTGGTGACTGTGCTTAAGTGATGTTCAGACCATTTTAGTGGACATAATCAGGATTTCCAGAACTCTTTTTAGCTGAGAAACAAAATTCCTGAGACTGCTAACCCACAACCCAGTGGAACAAGAATCAATTACTAAGGACCCGTTGAACTCATGAGAGAAATTTTATTATGACTGTTTGCAATACTGTTGATGATGTTTTAGAGTTTGATTTTCTGGATGTATAATGAAGCTCTTTCTTTTTCCGCTTAGGCTATCTGTAACTATCAACAATCTAGTAGATTCTTTTGGAAACTGGAATAAAATATTTTTAAGTATCTGATTTTTACTGTCTGTCCTCCCGTGTTTCCGAATTCAGAAATTTTTTCATAACAATATAGTTACTTGCAAACAAAAAACCCAAGAAAATGAAAAAGAAGAAAACTCAGGAGACAACAGTGAGTTAGTCTATCTGTTAATTCTGTTCTCTTCCAGAAACTGCTCCTGTTATATGTACCAAATGTGAATTGTGTCTGTTACAAACCTTATGGTTAATAGATTATCAAGCTCAGGAGGCCCTCTACTTGACAGTTCGTTAGCAACCCACAACCAAAAAAAAGGCAGACAATAGATGTCAGCAAAGGGTTCTGATGAATGAATATCACAAAACCTGGACATTATGAAAGAGAAAGAAAATAAAGGGTTTTTCAGGGTTTCTTTTTTCCAAATAAGAAAAAGCAGGAGCAAACCACAAGTGCTACTGCAACATTTCTAACAAGAAAGCCTTATCTGACTTTTATGAGGTTCAGTGTAATGCTCAAGCTGCATATTTCAAACTCTTGCCATCAGATTCATCTAAGAAGACAAAAGATCCATTGCCTCTGAACCTCTAGTCCCAGAGCGCCCAACAAGAACTTGCCTACATCTGAGGGGGAGCAGCTTCTTACGTAGCGAATTCCAAAAGTGTTGCTGAAATCATGAACAGTGCTCTGGCTCGTGCTGGCAAGTGAAACCTCTATCTCCGATTGACCAAAAATGTCTAATGAAGTTATAACATCACTGCAATTTGGAATAGACACTTAATCTAGCATCGAAGAGATGTAGATAAAATGAACTGGGTGCAAAGCCAAAAGATAAGGATAAATATGCTCCCCCACTCCAAAAAAAGATCCTGACTCAGTCCTTGGCAATGGTACCAGAGATTCTTCACAAAACTCCGAGAATCTCAAAGCTGTTGGGTCCAAACAAAGAGACTTATGAAATTTAATAAGTATCTATCCAATTAACACAGTAAATAATATGAACAATGGGATGAGGAGAGCAGAGATCTATGTAATGATGTTGTCATGGAAGCTGGCAGATGATCAAAGTGTCTGGCATGTAAAACTGATCAGTAAGATGTTCCAAGGAAATTACTCTAATTGTTTCATCAATTTTGAATCACAAATTAAATCATCTCAAACTTAGAAAAGAAAAAAAAAGGCAAAAGTCACAGTATAATGATGCTCTTTTTACTCCTTTAGAAGGGATTGATAAAATTGCAGCTACTTCTTGTATAAAGAATCATCCATTTTATAGATGACTACAAATTCAATCATAAACTTTCAAATAAAATTAAAAGAAAGTAAGTACTGAGAACTGGACCAAACTCTCACCTGGGAAGGAAGCATCAGGCACACAGTGCACTGAGGATGGCTGAAAGTGCATTGACTAAACTTCTGAAACCTACTCCTGAATGAATGAGAGAGACTGGTACAACTCCATTTGTGTTAAATTTGGAGACATGAAAAATACTTTGGAGTTAAAACTTAGATTGAAGCTTTCAAATCTACATAAAAATCAATTTCATTTTTTCCTTGCAAAAGCAGAAAAGACAAAAGGACATTGGCGCCTGCCAAAAGTGGCAATGAAAGGGGATAGTTTCCTTATCCCTTTGCAGGAGTCACAATGGGGTTGGCTTGTTTATTCAGCTCACAGCTCTCAATCCCTTATAGGAGGTGAAGCTCAAAGGTGAGTGGGTGTAGGAGTCAGGACAGGGGCTTCTGGGTGCCAGCAGGAGTAGAACTCTGTGCTGGCCCATGGCAGCATCTGGGGTACTCCCATGACCCCCAAAGCCCCAGAGGTTGTTACAGTGAGCTCTTTTAGTTTTTCATCCACAGATGGCTTAAGTGTTTAATAGCTCAGCGGAAGGTCAGGGTGACAGCCTTTTGGACCTGCCCTCTTTGTACCCAAGTTCTTGTTTAGTGTCCAGGAAGAATCAGGTCATGTGAACAAATTGAAGGCGGTGAATGTGGAGGATTTTATTGAGGGGTGGAAATGGCTGTCAGTGGGATGGAGAGCTGGAAGAGGGGTGGAGTGGGAAGGTGGTCTTCCCCTTGGAGTTTGGCTGTCCCCAGCCAAACTCTTTTCTGAGGTCCCACCATCAAGCCATCCTTCTAAGGTCAAACTGCTTCTCTCTGACATCTGGCTGTTTCTCTCTTATATAAAATAACTAATCCTTTCTCTCTTATATAAAATAACTTTCCTACACAGAGTAATCATAAAAGAAAACTAATGATGACATTAGTCAGGAATCTGTAGACATCTCTACTCCTCCAGTAATTCTGAAAACTGGATCTTCTAATGAGTTGGTAGCACTAAATCTGAAGATTGAAATTTTTCTATTCTGTTTCTTCTCTTTTTACTCTTACTTTAGTGGAAAAGTCTTTCAGTAAACTCAGTGAAGGTATATCTGCCAAGGTTCCACTCAGCAAAGAGGAAGACAAGACCTATTCTATAACTAAACTAGTAGACAACCCAGAAAACTTATGATAAACAGAAATCCTAATTGCCGTATCCAACTGCCTGACCATCATTCATTTTTAAGAAATAGACTTCTTTAACATTCCAAAGTTCCCAAAAGAGATCTGACAGTTTTCTGACTGCAACCCATTCTGGAGAAATTGCTACTAAATTGAATAGAATAAAGTTATTGTTCCTATGAATATAATATCTATGAATAGACAATCAAGACTTATGTCTCTTAAGGCACAGGACAGCTGTAAATGCTGTGCCTCCATTGTGCTAACTTCATATTACTGGAATATATTTGTAAAAAATGTTTATATATATACACATACACATTCTTAAAAGAATTCATGCTAGGTTATTTATTTATTTATTGAGACAAGGTCTCACTCTGTTGCTCAGGCTGGAGTGCAATGGCATGATCATGGCTCACTGCAGCCTCAGCTTCCCAAACTCCAGTGATCCTCTCACACCAGCCTCCCAAGTAGCTGGGACCATAGGCATGTGCCACTATGGCTGACTAATTTTTGTATTTTTTGTAGAGACAGAGCTTGCCATGCTGCCAAGGCTGGTCTTGAAATTTTGGGGTCAAACAATCTACCTGGCTTGATATGTCAAAGTGATTGGATTACAGTTGTGAGCCAACAAGGTCAGCCTGTCCTAGGTCTTTTAACGTCAAAAGTGCACTCACCAGTATATTTGTTTAATTTTTGTTGCCATTTCTTTTTCTTAAAACTGGAATATCCTGCTTTAAATCTTTAAGACAAAGTGTAAATGACTCCCTTTTTTCAATGAGAAATAATCACCTTTTGTGAATTCTATTTGCTGATTTATTGACTTGCATATTCCACAGTGGAGACCTCAACATAGTCTATGTGTTGTGTTTCAGTAGCTAGGTGAACATATGTATGATATGTATTTTTTACCCTAATGTAAAAAATATCCATATGTTCACCTAGCTACTGAAACACAACACATAGACTATGTTGCATAAAATAGGCTTTAATTATGTCATCTGCAAACAAAGACAACTTGACTTCCTCTTTACTCTTTAATTGGAGACATTTATAAGTTATGTTAAAGCCTATTTTAGGCTGAAAGAAGGAGCTAAAAAGCTAGTGATGTTAAACAATGTGTTAACATTTATTTTCAATGATGAATCATTTAGTTTACAAGATGTATCTTACATTTTCTTTATGTATTACCAAATAAGAGTCATATTAATGTTAAGTTTATTGTACTTTAGTGTTTTATTAACATGAAATACTTGATTTTTACATCTTTGGAATTTGAATTGCACAAAGAGAATTTCCAATAAATATTTTCTGTATATAATTATGATACTTTCTTCACAAATATTACACATTCTATGTGCCAAGGCCTTAAGCAGTTTCTGGTGAAAATGTTGCTGTATTGCCAGTTATTTCAAAAATTTTTATAGAGAGAGGAGTAGGGATTAATTTATGTTTTTGTTTTTAAACTTTTATTTTAAGTTCAGAGGTATATGGGCAGAATTTGCAGGTTTGTTACATAGGTAAACACATACCATGGAGATTTTTTTTACAGATTATTTTATTACCCAGGTATTAAGCCTACTATTCATTATTATTTTTTTATTTTCTCACTCCTTTCACCTTCTGCTATTCAATAGGTCCCAGTGTTTGTTATTCCCCTCTATGTATCCATGTGTTCTCATCATTTAGCTATCAATTATAAGTAAGAACACGTGGTATTTGGTTTTTCATTCCTGCAATAGTTTGCTAAGGTAAATGGCCTTCAGTTTCATCCATGCCCCTGCAAAGGACATAATCTTGTTCCTTTTTATGGCTGCATAGTATTTCATGGTATATATGTGCCACATTTTCCTTATCCAGTCTATCATTGATGGGCATTTAGGTTGATTGTGTCTTTGCTATTGTGAATAGTGCTGCAATGAACATATGTGTGCATGTGTCTTTATTATAGAACAATTTATATTTCTTCGGGTATATATCCAGTAAAGGAACTGCTGGGTCGAATAGTAATGCTGTCTCTAGATCTCTGAGGAATTGCTATATTGTATTCCACAAAGGTTGACCTAAATACACTCCCACTAACAATGTAAAAGCATTCCATTTTCAACACAACCTTGCCAACATATTATTATTTTAATAATAGCCATCTGACTGATGTGGGATGGTATCTTATTGTTGTTTTAATTTGCATTTATCTAATAATCAATGATATTGAGCTTTTTTGTGTGTAATTGTTGGCAACATGTATGTCTTCTTTTGAGAAGTGTCTTTTCACATGCTTTGCTCACTTTTTAATGAGATTTTCTTTTTTTTTCTTATAAATTTGTTTAAGTTCCTTATAGGTGCTAGATATTAGATCGTTGTCAGATGCATGAATTACAAAGATTTTACTATCACTCTGATGATAGTTTCTTTCGGTGTGCATATCTCTTCGGTTTAATTAGATCCCATTTGTCAGTCTTTACTTTGGTTGCAATTGCTTTTGGCATCTTTGTTATGAAATCTTTGCCTATGCCTATGTCCTGAATGGTATTGCCTAGGTTTTCTTCTAGGGTTTTTGTAGTTCTGGGTTTTACATTTAAGTATTTAATCCATCTTGAGTTGATTTTTGTATATGATATAAGGAAGGGGTCCAGTTTCAATTTTCTCCATACGGCTAGACAGTTCTTTCACCACTATTTGTGGGGGAATCCTTTCTCCATTGCTCATTTTTGTCAGGTTTGTTAAAGATCAGATAGTTGTAGGTGTGTGATCTTATTTCTGAGTTCTCTATTCTGTTCCATCAGTCTATGTGTCTGTTTTTGTACCAGTACCATGCTGTTTTTGTTACTGTAGGCTTGTAGTATAGTTTGAAATTGGGTAGTGTGATACCTCTGGCTTTGCTGTTTTTGCTTAGTATTATCTGGGTTATTCAGGCTTTTTTATTATTTCATATAAATTTTAAAACAGGTTTTCTAATTTTGTGAAGAATGTCAATGGTAGTTTAATGGGACTAGCATTGAATCTGTAAGTTATGTTGGGCAGTATGGCAATTTCACAATCTTAATTCTTTTTACCCATGAGTATGGAATGCTTTTCCATTTGTTTTGTCCTCTCTGATTTCCTTGAGCAGTGGTTTGTTGTTCTCCTTGAAGAGGCCCTTCACTTTTCTTGTTAGCTGTATTCCTAGGTATTTTATTCTCTTTGTAGCAATTGTCATTTGGCTCTCAGCTTGCCTGTTGCTGGTGTATAGGAATGCTAGTGATTATTACACATTGATTTTGTAACCTGAGACTTTGCTGAAGTTGCTTCTCAGCTTAAGAAGTTTTCGGGCTGAGATAATGTGATTTTCTAAATATAAAATTATATCATCTGCAAACAAAGACAATTTGACTTTCTCTCTTCTTATTTGAATATGCTTTATTTCTTTCTCTTGCCTGATTGCCCTGGCCAAAAATTCTAATGCTATGTTGAAAAGGAGTAGTGAGAGAGGGTATCCTTGTTTTGTGTCAGTCTTCAAGGAGAATGCTTTACGCTTTTGCCCTTTAATATGATATTGACTGTAAGTTTGTCATATATAGGTCTTATTATTTTGATGTATGCTCCTTAAATACCTAGTGTATTGAGAGTTTTTAACATGAAGGGATGTTGAGTTTTATTAAAAGACTTTTCCTCATTTACTGAGATAATCATGTGGTATTTGTCTTAAGTTTTGTTTATGTGATGAATCACATTTATTGATTGGTGTACATTGAACCAAATCTTGCATCCCAAAGATAAAGCCAACTTGACTGTAGTAAGCTGATGTGTTCCTGGATTCCGTTTGTCAAAATTTTGTTGTGCACTTTTGCGTATGCTCATCAAGGATATTGGCCTGAAGTTTTCTGCTTGTCTTTTGTATCTCTGCCAGGTTTTGGTGTCAGGTTGATACTGGCTCATATAATGAGTTAGGAAAAAGTCACTCCTTTTCAAGTTTTTGGAATAGTTTCAGTAGGAATGGTATCAGCTCCTCTTTGTACCTCTGGTTGAATTCACTGTGAATCCATCTGTTCCTGGGCTTCTTTCTTTTTTTTTTTGGTGGGGGGTAGGGGTACTGGGAGGCTATTTATTACTGCCTCAGTTTCATAACTCATGATTGATCTTTCAGGGATTCCATTTCCTCCCTGATTTATTCTTGGGAAGGTGTATTTGTCCAGAAACTTATCCATTTCTTTTAGCTTTTCTAATTAATCTGCATAAGTGTATTTTATACTCATTTGAAAAAACTGAAGGATTACTTGGAGTATCAGAAATTTTAGCTTTAGTTCTAGCAAAATGATGAAATAAAATTTTGATGTAGGTATGCCGTAGATACCAGTTCAAAGTTCTGGTAAATCTCACCAGCCTAAAAATTATGAAGGATAAGGATTATAAAAGTCTTATATGAAATTGGAAGTATTAGCATCTAAAATTACATAGTAATTTTATCATTTTATTAGAATTAAAGCCAACATTTTTTTTTTTTTTTTGAGACAGAGTGTCACTCCATCACTCAGGCTGAAGTGCAGTGGTGCAATCTCAGCTTACTGTAACCTCTGCCTCCCGGGTTCAAGCGATTCTCCTGCCTCAGCCTCCTAAGTTGCTGGGACTACAGGCACATGCCACAATACCCAGCTAAATTTTTGTATTTTTAATAGAGACAGGGTTTCACTGTGTTAGCCAGGATGGTCTCAATCGCCTGACCTCATGATCTACCCGCCTCGGCCTCCCAAAGTGCTGGGATTACAGGCATGAGCCATCATGCCTGGTCTTAAAGACAAGATTTCTTAAACATATGCACATACATTTCATATGGGAGTGCTGGGAAGGGAAGAATATGGTCCCTTTAAATGATATGGAAGGGAGAAAAGAAAGGACTAGGTGGATTAGGGTGTGGTCCCTGGCTAGGGCTCCACCTCAAAGGACCTAGGTGAGGATAGTCATTTTCTGTGCAAATGTTGCATTTCCCAAGACGACCCTGGCCTACCATGCCCCCATTCTGTGCCTATAAAGACCTGAGACCCCAGCAAGGTAGACACAGAAGTCATTGGACATTGAGAGGAGCACATTAGTGGAGGAATACACAGGCGCAGGAACACCTAGGTGGCTGGACATCAAAAGGAACACACCCACAGGCCCAGGCACACCAGCGGGCTGCCGTGGCAGCTGGAGGAGAGCCCCGGCCGCTGAGCAGCCTGACTCCAAGGGAAAACCATTGCCCTTCTCGCTCCCCAATCTGCTGAGTTACTTCCACTTAATAAAACCTTGCACTCATTCTCCAAGCCCACACGTGATCCAAGCCCTCTGTACTTGTGATAAGGCAGGGGTCTAATTGAGCTAACACAAGCTGCCTACGGATGGCTAAACAAAAAGAGCAAAAGTAAAAGAATGCAGTGTAACACATGCCCACTGCAGCTTCAGCTGTAAGCATTCACTCCTAGACACTGCTGTGATGTTGGAGCCCCACAGCCTGCCTATCTGTGCATGCTCCCCTAGAGGTTTGAGCAGTGGGGTACTGAAGATAAAATGCCACACCCCCATCACATGTCCCGTAAGGGGACATGGGAACTTTTCCCGTTTCAACTAGGGGTTTTTCCAGGATCTCAGAAGGTGAGTGCGAGCAAATGCAAGACTGTTGGGTCTGCCTTTCTTCCAAAATCCTGCCACTTCTTTTTCTGTTTTCTCTTTGTCTCTTTTCTCTCTCACATGGTTTGAAATGGCTCTTATCTCTCTTTATATTGTTAGGAGTTTTGCCACAGGCTGCAGCCATGTTATTAAGTAAAATGAGCTTTTGGCTCAGCCAATAAAGGTTCAAGTCAGATCAATTTTTCCTAGAGGTGCCATGTATGCCTCCACGTCGACAGCCACAGGCCCACATGGCTCAGGGCACCTCCTGTTACCCTTTTCCCTTCCAGCTCGGGTGCCTGGGTGTGCACACAGCAGGCAAAGGCCAAGTTCAACAGCCACCAAGGGGGTGGTAGGAAGCTGAGGCAGTAACCAGTGTGCTTCTGACCTGCTGTGCCAATGGAACATTTCCTCTCCCGGCCAAGGAATTCAACCTGGTCTGAACTGGGGTAAGAATGGGAAGCTTACAAGGATTAGGCAGGCCCACTTGCACTAAGACAGATGTTCTTACCTCAGAACATCTCCCATTTTTGCCCCTTAAAACTATTTTTCGCTTTTTCCCTTTTTAAGACAGAGGGCTCCCCCTTCCAACTCTTTCTGATAGAGAAGTTACAGGTGGAATGACCCCTGCTGGCTGCCAATTTGGCAGGGCACATTTGAGATACTCTAAATGGACACACATAGCCTCTAAAATGCCTTTTCAGTCCTAAACTTAATTCCAAGCTTCAGGCTGAGGCCCTAAAGAGGAAAACCAGGTCTGAGGGATCCAAAGCCAGGCGACAGGCACAATGTAAATGGGCAGAACCAATTTCTGCTGACTGAAGCCCCCACCACAGGGAAGGAGACCATGCTTCGTGACATAAACAAGCCCAGGGAACTCAAAGTTTGCAAACAGCAGGGAGAAGAGGAAGAGTAGGTGAGGGCAGTTAATTCCTATTTTCCAGGTTTTCCTGCTTCATGGGTATTGATTGTATTGGTACTTACATCTGGCACCTGCCAAGGTCCCTCGAGCTCGGGGACAAGAGGTGGAAAGTGAAGGAGGACACTCACTTTCTCTCTCCATCACACACTGAGTATTCACTGAAAGAAGGAAGAGAATGAAGGACACCTTTATTCCCTCTTTCAGAATGAACAACCAGGTCTCTTCACCACCTCCCGCTTATAGCCTCTGGAGTGTATTCTGAACCATTGGGACTGCTAGGCCACATATATGCAGGCTTTCTATACCTTTCAAGGCAATCCAGACCTTTGCTAACAATGTAGGATAGATCCAGCCCTTCTGTTTGCCATCTCAGGGAAGGCTGCAAGGAGCAAGCCCAGGGAATTAAAGATATGACTCCCAGAGCCAGTTACCTCAAGTCCTGCTCCTCCAGGTCCATCCCAACCTCCCTATCCAGCTTCAGTCTCTCACTTGCCCTCTCCTAGAAATCCTCACCCTAAACAAGCCCCAGCCTCACTCCTGCCCTTCCAACAGACACCCAGTGAATTTGGGCTCAGTAAGGTCCATGTCTCCTTCTCCCTACAAAACTTAAAGCAAATTAAGGGGGATCTTGGCAAGTTTTCAGATGACCCTTATAGATACATACAGGCTTTCTAGAATTTCACCCAAATATTTGAGCTCCCCCGAAGAGACGTTATGTTACTTTTGAACCAGACTCTGATGGACACTGAGAAGCAGGCCACTCTGCAAGCAGCAGGGAGATTTAGAAATGAGCTTTGTATCTCATACAGCATAGGGGAAGGGGACGAATATTATCCCAGTGCAAGAGAAGCAGTAGCAGTGAATGACCCTAAATGGCATTCCAATGATGAGATGGGAGACTGGAGGAGGACACACTTTCAGGTGTGCACAATGGAAGGCTGGTATAAATTTATTACTCAGGCAGCTCCTGATATCAGGAGGGAGTTGCAGAAATGGGCCCTGGGACCAGATAGTACATTAGAGGACCTCCTGAAAGTGGCTATCTCAGTCTTTTATAATAGAGGCAGGGAGGCCCAGGAAGAGGAGAGGAAATACACAAGAGTGGTAATGTTGTATTTGACCGGAGCGTAGAAAGTTATCACAAGACAAAAGTATGCCAGATTGCAGGGTCATTTATTATGCCGGCGACCACAGAGGACTCACGTCTCTCCAACCTGTGGTGGCAACAGGAGGGTGCCACGATTTTTTATACCCGAAAAACCACCTTGGGAGTGGGGGTGAGGGGCAGGGATGGGGATGAAAAGGCTTCAGACATTCCGAGGGCTAGTGGATTCTGTAAATAACCTCCTGCGCAGAGATGAGGGTGGGGGTCTCCGGACGTTCCAAGGGCCAGGGGACTTTTGTCATTCCGTTTGATACTTAAGTGGTTTACAGAAGTCAAGATAAACATTTCTTTACACATTATCTGGTTAAGGTGGAACACAGACCTTAGTTACTTATTACAAGCCACAGGAGCCAGGATGGAACTAGCTTGGGCTGCTTAGTCTGGCAATTGCTGGTAAGCAAAGGCTAGCAATTCTGGCAGTTACTGATAAGAAAAGAAAAGGTAAGCAGCTTTACATAGTTTTGAAGAACAAACTAGCAGTTCTATTTACAGAGACCAAGGACAGTAGTTATTGTAAGGAGAATGGGGCAGCCATTTCAACTTATCTAAAAACAGTTTTGCATTTTATAAAATAGTTTTGCTCCACTTCTGGCTCTAGACCAGCACAATATCACAGTAAAAGCTTTAATGGCCACCATGCAAGCTGACAAACCCCAGGATTTCCAGGGTACACCAGTTAATTGCTGAAGATATGGCAAGAACCATTATCTCTCTTCTAAAGTTTATTTGCTTCTGAACACGATTTTCTTTCTTCCAACAGGGTGAAACAGCTCAAGGTACAAGTTGTTGTTAGTGTATTTCACTTCTTATCACTTTAATCTTTGGCACTAAATTCTTTCTTCTTATAATGCACATGTTTAACCCATGCACTCTTAACCTTATGAAACTTGTTGTTCTCTGGTGCCTAGAAGCCATCAGACTCTACATGTTCAGGCAACCAGAGCCTCAAACAATGGATCCCCTTTTCTAGGAACCCTTAGATAGACCTTCGGGAAGAGTCTGATTGCCGTTTACCCCAAAACAATGCCCCTGTCAGCAGAAAGCAGCTAAGACCAGTCATTGTCCATTTTCTAATGGCAGTTAGATGTACCTCTTCAGAGGGGGGAAATAATATGGTAGTGCTAAGAAGGGAAGAGCGTGGTCCCTTTAAATGATATGGAAGGGGCAAAAGGAAGTGCTGGATAGAGGAGAGTGTGTTCCCTGGCTAGGGCTCCACCCCTATGGACCTAGGTGAGGACAGGCATTTCCTGCCCAAATGTTGCATTTCCCAAGACCACCCTTGCCTGCCACACCTCCGTCCTGTGCCTATAAAAACCTGAGACCCTAGCAAGGCAGACACAGCAGCAGCTGGACATTAAAAGGACATCATCAGTGGAGGAACACATAGGCAAAGGAATGCATAGGAGGCTGGACATTGAGAGAAACAGATACTGGCATGCTGGTAGGCCACTGACCAACAGAACAATGCAGAGTTTGTCTGGGGCAGCTGGAGGAGAGACTAGACCTCTGAGCAGTCTGACTCCAGGGGAAAACCATATCCCTTCTGGCTCTTCCATCTGCTGGGAGGTATTTCCACTACATAAAACCATGAACTCATTCTCCAAGCCCACATGTGATCCAATTCTTCTGGTATACCAAGGCAAGAACCTCAGGATACAAAAAGCCCTCTGTCCTTGTGATAAGGCAATGGTCTAATTGAGAAGACTTACACAAGCTGCCTATAAATGGCTAAACTAAAAGAGTACATTGTAACACATGCCCACTGGGGCTTCAGCTGTAAACATTCACTTGAGATAGTGCTGTGGGATTGGAGTCCCACAGCCTGCGGGTCTGTATGCTTCCTTAGAGGTTTGAACAGTGGGGCACTTAAGAAATGGGCCACACCCCCATCACACACTCTGCCAGGGGATAAGGGAACTTTTCCAATTTCACATTCAAGCCAGAACTGTTAAGAGAAACAATGGGTAATTTTCTGGCCTATACTTATTCTGGGTTCTAGAGAAGGTTGGCTTTCTGTTTCTACCTTCAGAATTGCATTGGCTACTGAATCTAAAAGCACTGGTCAAACAAGCCTATTGTGTAGTTAACTGCTTCGAGCTTTTCCACTTCATTTTATTAAACTTCTTTGAAAAAATTTCTGTTGCCTGGTTTCGTAGAGTAAGTTATTTTTAAAAAGTCACATCTTAGTTTTCACCATATTCAACTATGAGTAGAACTTCACATACTTAATCACTTCCTCCTTGAAATTCTTTATTTTAAAAAAGCCCCTTTCTCCCCTAGATTCTTCTTTTTTTTTTTTCATTGATTCTTCTCAGGTGTTTTTTATGGTTCCTTTTCGTTTTCCCATGCCCTAAGTTGGGAGTGCCCCAGTCCTTGGACCTCTTATCTGTGCTTATTTCCTATGCAATGTCTTCTGGTCTCACCTATGGGCTTCTAATGGTCACATTTATTTCCCTAGACCTGGCCTCTTTCTTCCCTTACTTCCAGTCTAAAGTATCTGACTAGATTCCTGGTGTAAAAAGTAAAAAGTTCCTCTTTAAAGTTTCCCTTTTTGTTAAAGAATAAAAAATAAATGTTAGAAACAATAGTTTCTTTTAAAAACTAGCTTCCTTCAAGCTTCCTTGCTTTTTGCCAATAACGCTTTGGTAAGCCCTACGTAGCTGTTAAATATAGTGAGGTAATAAGTACATTCTGTGTCCTTATACTTTAACCAAGTTATTTGTTCTGACCTATAGCCTGCTCAGACATATCCAAACAGGCCCAGGCATTTCTGGCTTACAGCCTATGCCTCTTCCTCATTTGGAAATGTGATTACTCTCCTAATTTCCTGTAAACAACCCCTTTCTTTCTTTGTTTTCCATGCATGTTTATCTGTTTAGGAAAGTTTTAAGTTTTTAGCCAATCAGGACCAGTCTAGATTGTGCGGTCCAACTCCAGCCAATGGAGGGAGAACATAGCAGTAAGGGCCCAACACATCAGGAATAAAAGCTTCTGCTTTTCTTTGTTCAATATGTTCTTGAAGTAATCAGACTTCTGAGAAGCATCCTTTTTGCAGAAAGTAAAATCATTTTGATGAGAAAAGTTCTTTGTCTGAGTGCTGGTTCTTCCTTTTGGCACCGAGGAACAAGAATTTGTTTCCAACACTGACATCCCTACAGTGATATTTAATAGGCACTTTACAGTTAACATGACTCAAGCTGAAAACCTACTCTTTTACTTCACACGTTTCTCCCTCAGTATTATCATTATCAGATACATCTTACTAGTTGATTTTCATTTCATATTACCTATTCAATGCATCTAGATAAGTTTAGACTATGTCCAGATATTCTCTACCTTTTGAGGCCAGGAGTTTAAGGCCAACTTGGGTAACATAGCAAAACCCTACAACTTACTTTTAAGGTAAAGATATACCTATCTTAAAGATAGCTGCCAACCCAAACCAAGCCATTTTTATATCTCACCTGATTATTGTGATAGGCTCTTGGCCTATTTCCTCATCGCCATAGTCTATTCTGCACAAATTATTTAGAATGAGTTTATAAAACTGTAAGTCTAATAACACAAGTCTTGATGGCAAATTTTCCACTATTTACCTCACTCCGTAAAACGTGAAGATTTCCCTGCGGTTCACAGGTTACTGTATGATGAGGCTCCCATGTACTCTTCCAAACTCAAATCTTCCTACAGTTCCCTTTAGTTCCTGTTGTACCATCACTCTGTTCTCCTTCAGCCAAGCATGCACAATGCAATCTGCAAATGGGGTCTGTTTTCTTTCTTTCTTTACAATCTGTATGCCTTGTATTTATTATTCATGTTTTATTGCACAGGATTAAACTTTTATTATGATATTCAATCCAAGTGTCAAGAGTGGCCATCCTTGCCTTTTTTCTAATCTTAGGGAGAAAGCATTTAAATTTTTCCCCATAAAGTATGAGATTATCTGTAGTTTTATTATAGATAGCCTTTAACAACTTAAGGTATTTTCTCCTTTATTCTTAGGCTTATAAGAGTTTTAACCATGAATAGTTGCTGAAGTTTGTCAACTTTTTAAAAAATCAATTGATATGATCACATAAAGCTTTTAATATTATTTATTAAAATATTGATAAAACCCAGAATCAGAAGACTAAAAAAACTTTGCCATCTATTAAAATATTTAAATTAATAACCGTAAGATAAACGAAAACTATATAGCAGCTCATTTCATGTTACTACTTCACAAGGAAAAGGGAGTTTAATTTAAAAAGTCACTAAAAATCACTAATGTGATCTCAGTTAGACCATATCAAGTGGACACATGCAGAAGATAGCACCTGAGTGCCTTTAGCTCCCCTGGATATAAACTGAGGAAAGGATTAAAGGATCTTCTAGTGAAATTTATCTCC
Source organism: Cebus imitator (assembly GCF_001604975.1). NCBI lineage: Eukaryota > Metazoa > Chordata > Mammalia > Primates > Cebidae > Cebus > Cebus imitator. Next base: position 486,135 of record NW_016108036.1, on the reverse strand, counting down.
ATGCACTTACTTTTTTTTTAACTGACAATATTACTTTTAAAAACTATAAATATAATTCAGTGTTTTTAGCTGCAAAAGAGTCACTCAAATACAATATACACAGTTCTAAAATCTAGCTTTTTAATACTTGTATCACAGATTGAGGAAACTTGACCAGGAATCATTTGAATTGGGTAATGCTCACTTTGCCCAGCATTGACAGCAATTTGTTACCAGGAAAAATGTAGCAGATTTAACACTTTGGTTCAGATATGGAAAATTCTCCAGTGGGTAAGATATATCTTGAGACTTTTAAATCAACATAGACTAGTTCTCCAGTTTGATATTTTCAGACACCTGGTAAATATTCTTTTTTCAAAGGCAATCTTGAGCTTCTACAAGTAGGAAAGAGAAAAAGAATTAGAAATAATTCATTTTCCTTCAATGATTTATGTTCTTTTAGAAGAGGAGATGCCGATAATTTCTTTTCTTTTGGGAGACTAACTTAGGCTTCATATTTTTTGACTTGAAAACTAGTTTTAATGTAAAAAGTACACATTTGGACTATTATTAAAATGTCAAGAAACGACAGATGCTGGCAAGACTGTGGGGAAAGTGAGTGCTTATACACTGTTAGTGGGAATGTAAATTAGTTGAGCCACTGTAGAACACGGTTTGGAGATTTCTCAAAGAACTTAAGACAGAATTATCATTTGCTGACAAGTCTCATTACTGGGCATATACCCAAAGGAAAATAAATTATTCTGCCATAAAGACACATGGACTTGTAGTTCATTGCAGCACGCTTCACAATAGCAAAGACATGGAATCAGTGTAGATGCCCATCAATGGCAGACTGGATAAAAAAAAAAGTGGCACATATACACTGTGGAATACTATGTGGCCATAAAAATACCAAATTCATGTCCTTTGGAGCAACATTGATGAAGCTGGAGGTCATTATCCTTAACCAATTCAGGAACAGAAAACCAAATACTGTATGCTCTTACATTTTAGTGGGTGCAAAACATGAAGTACACATTGACACAAAGAAGGGAAAAACAGACACTGTGGCTTACCTGAGAATGAAGAGTGGGAGGATGGTGAAAATTTAAAAAGAAAAAGCCTCACCTATTGGATATTATGCTCACTACCTGGATGATTAAATAGTGTACATCAGACTCCTATGACATGCAGCCACTGATCATGCTTCCATATACATTGAATGTATAGAAAATGACAAACGTATCTGTACATCAAACTCCTATGACATGCAATTTACCCATGTAGCCAACTTGCACATGTACCCTTGGAACTTAAATAAAAGTTGGAAAAATAATTTTTTTAACTACACATTTTAGATGATGATAATTAATCACAGCTATTTAATAACTTAAGTATTAAATGCCTAATTTTATATATTTTTTCTTCTTAAAAGTAATATGGAAACATCAAAGATTCGAAACTGAAAAATAGAAGACAAATGTAAAATTTGATCAAAATGTAAGTACTATTGCTATTTCTTGACATTCTTGTTTTTTTCTGATTTGATTGACTACAGGAAGATAATTTACAGTGAAGGAGAATCTATGCTTTTGTCTTTTATGATGGTACTTCAGTGTGAATCAATACAGTTACATTCTATGTGTTTCTGAGTCTTATATATTAGTTTGCATAAGTTAGATTCCCTGAAAACAAAACAACACTTCTATATCTTTATATCAGTGGGCCAGATTCTTGAAGTTGGTATCTGTAACCTAGCACCCCCAGGTTTTTTTGTACACACTGTGAAAAAGTACCCCCTTTTAACTGTTGCTCTTTGAATTCTTACTGTTCAAAAAGTTCTAGAAAAAAACTCGGTCCAAGAAGTTGGCTCCAGAGATGTCTGAGTTGGAGATGAACTTTAGCTACTTCTCCTCATTACCACAATAAAAACCAATCCCAGGGAGGGTCGTATTTGCCATTTTCTATACACACAATGTATATGGAAGCATGATCAGTAACTGCACTTGTGCTGCCTTTACTGCATCTTGCATGCAATGACTCAGCTCACCAGCCCAATAAAACCCTGGCTTTCACTTTTGTTCTAGGTGCCACTGCTTTGGGACTATTTTTATTGCCAATGCCCTCCTCATTTGTTGCAAGTCATGAAATCCTCGTGTTAAATCCTTCATTGGTTTTGGTCTTTGGACTATCTGTCACTTGCCAAGCAAGTGAACACACTCGTTGTGTGGGTAACATATCCTGTTCAGTTGAAACTAGCTGTTTCTTTTCTTTGTTTTTTTTAATTTTTCATCCTTTTTTATTTTTATTTTACTTTAGGTGTATACTATATCCAGCATTTCTCCCTATGTTATGCCCCCAACCCTCCCCACCCTCCCCACCTTCCCCACCCCCCGCTGCCCCTCCCCTACCTCTCTACAACTGCCCCCAGTGTTGCTCCTCTCCCTGGTCCACGTGTTCTTATTGTTCAACATCCACCTATGAGTGAGAACATGCAGTGTTTGGTTTTCTGTTCTTGTGTCAGTTTGCTGAGAATGATGGCTTCCAGATTCATCCAAGTCCCTACAAAGGACACCAACTCATCATTTTTTATGGCTGCATAGTATTCCATGGTGTATATGTGCCACATTTTCTTTGTCCAGTCTATCATTGCTGGGCATTTGGGTTGGTTCCAGGTCTTTGCTATTGTACACAGGGCTGCAGTGAACATACATGTGCATGTGTCTTTATAGTAGAATGATTTATAGTTCTTTGGGTATATACCCAGTAATGGGATTGCTGGGTCAAATGGAATTTATATTTCTACATCCTTGAGAAATCACCACACTGTCTTCCACAATGGTTTAACTAATTTACACTCCCACCAATTGTGTAGGAGTGATCCTATTTCTCCACATCCTTTCCAGCATCTGTTGTCTCCAGATTTTTTAATGATTGCCATTCTAGCTGGTGTGAGATGGTATCTCAATGTGGTTTTGAAGAACTAAAACAGATATACAAGAAAAAAACAACCCCATTCAAAAGTGGGTGAAGGATATGAACAGACACTTTCAAAAGAAGACATATATGAGGCCAACAAACATATGAAAAAATGCTCATCATCATTGGTCATTAGAGAAATGCAAATCAAAACTAACTGTTTCTTAATGTGACAGGCAAAAACCACTCCTGACAGCTGGGAACCAGCCTAGTCCTGACAGCTAGTTTTTGAGGTTACTAGGTTTTTATGTGGCAGTCACAGTTAGACCTTGAGATTTTCCTGCTGAATAGGAGGAATATCACAGAGCACAACCTTAGCCAAGGTCATTTTGTGACAATAATAAAGTGATACAAACTAAGCCTCTCTAAAATAAAACAAAAATGAAGGCCGCCTCATAATTGTGTCTAAGCACAACAAAACAGTCATGAAACCCACAAAAATGCCAAATTCCATCTTCTGTCTCAGGATCTCTATCCCCGCTAACATGACTGAGGCTGTTTTTTTTTTTCCTCAGATTACAGCTATAGTCTCACTTTTTATAATTGTCTTAAGAGGTGTTAAGTATGATTAACTGTTCAAAAACCAATTAGCTAGAATTTATTTTGTTTATCTAGAAGAAATATGTTATTTTTATGCCAGATCAGCACTGTCCAATCAGCTATCTGAAGTGATAAAAATATTCTATATCAGTACACCCCAAACTGTGGTCATTAGCTACATGTGGCTATTGAACAATTTAAATGTGGCTAGATTTTTAATTGTATTTAATTATAAAGAATTTAAACAGCCACTTGTGATTGATGGCTACTATATAGGACTAAGGAATTCTGTAGTTTCGATTTGAATTTAGTCATTACAGCATTTAGAGAAGAATGTTTTCATGATCAAATTCTTTATCAGGATTAGAGTGGCAAAAGCAACACATACTTCAAAATGGGCTCTTGGTTACTTCTTGTGAAAAGTTGGTACATTTATAGATTATAGGCATTAATCAGATGTTTGCCATGATTACACAAATCGGCACCTAATCACAGCAAAAGTCAAGGATTGATTTCAAAACATCTGATGCTTTGGAAATCAGTTGGAAGATATTGTATTGGGGATGTAGTAAGTAGTGAAATAACAGTGTTTCAACAAAGGCTCTAATTAAGGGGAAAATGATGGAAGGGATGGGTTTTAAGACTAGAAAAGTGTGAACCTTAGCATGGCCACGACTAACTGTGCAGTGTTGGCAAGTTACAAAGTCTTCCAAATTCACTTACTGCTAGAGCAGGAATGATAATAATACTGTCATAACTTGTAGAGCACAGTACCACACCTAGGATAAAACAAGTGCTTTATTCATATTAACTATTCACGAAATTAACTCCTCTCAGTATCCTTTACAAAGCATAAAATTATACAAATTTAGAAAGGGTCTCATAAAAAAGCCACCTCTGGTATGCAGAAAAAAAGTACTTTAATGATGAACAAGTAAATATATGTTTAATCTTCCCAGATACCCCAAAAGCTAAATACTGTTACAGATACCTGTCAATGTAAGTTGGTGCCACTAAAAGGCAGCATAATACATGTGACAAAACAGACATTGGTGCCTGAAAGAATTTAGGTACAAGCCTAAATTTAGCTATGTTAGTCAACAATTCTGTGACTTTGAACAAATCATGTAATCTTTCTAGGTCAATTATCCAGTGGAAATAATAATGTCAGTCTCAACTACATCACATGAGAACTGCGAGGATCACATAAGATTTGCATCAAAGCACTTTAAACATATTATACAGCAATATTATATAATAATAATATTAACATATTATTTTACGTCCTCTAAAATTTTATTCACGGAATTGGCGCAGTTATAACATTCTGTAAGAAAACAATGAACATTAAAAGCAATAGAAACAAAATTATTTACTAATAAACTGAGACAAATTGGCTTCCACTCACCCTCCCTTTCTACTTTGTATTAGTCCCATCTCTGTCACTACATGACGATCATTGTGAACTGTCTTTTACCAGCTGTCAGATTCTAATGCTTAATAATGTAGTGTAAATATAATGTACCATGCAAATTAAGATAGCTTGCAAAATATTTAGGATTTTAGAGAGACATGAAAGTAATATTAGATATTTATTCAAATCACAGGCAAAGTCACTGAGAAATGGGAGAGCATCAGTTATACAAGTTAATGATTCAAAAATAGAAAAACACAGGACCATAAGATTGGTAGGTGTTTCAAAGGAGAATGAATTAAGTCAAACACAAAGTACAGTTGTGATATTGCACTAACATAAAATTATGTTGAAAAATAAAGGCATAAAATTATGTTGAAAAATAGAGGAGTTTTTTCCTTGCTTCAAAAATTGTTGCATACACACAATTGTAGCTTAAATTTTAAGTATAAGATAAATGGATTTTCTAAAGTATTTTGCAGCTGGGCCAGTGCCTGTAATCCCAGAACTTTAGGAGGCTGAAACGGAGGATTGCTTTAGCCCAGGAGTCTGAGACCAGTCTAGTTGCATAGTGAAATCTCTACAAAAATTACAGAAATTAGCTAGGCATGTTGAGTGCATCTATAGTCTCAGCTACTTGGGAGGGTAAGGCAAGAGGATTCTTGAGAATGGGAGTTTGGGGCTGCAGTGTGTAGAGATCATGCCACTCAACTCCAGCCTGGGTGACAGAGTACGACCATGTCTGAAAAAAAAAAGAAAAAAAATCATTTTGCTTTAGTTTTTTAAAAATAAAGACTACTTAACTCCGCTCCCCTACCATTTATTATGAAATGTTATGCTCTTTATGTTTGTTTATATGTGTAGCCTCTTCCTAGTTCCAATTGTACTTATGTAATGAGGACCTCCTGCACATATTAATTTATTTAGAAAAACAAAATCAGAATTGGAAATTGCTGAAAGAATTCTACATAATTAGGTACATACCTGTGCTTTCTATTCTGTGGCCTTGTATCGACTGTGCTTCTCTCCTCCCACATCGACCACTATCCTGAATTTTACTGTAATTTTCCCAGGTTTTGTTTTATTTGCTTTCTTTGTAGTTTGGCCACATATTCTTAAACTATTTTTTAACTTTATACATTAGAAATCTACATGTATCTATTATTTAGCTACCTATATAGTGACTTTCTCCTTTCACACAATATTATGTTTGTGAGATTCAACCTTATTACAGGTAGCTGGGTAGATCATTAATTTTAGTCATTAATTTACTGCAATAGCATTCTAGCATTCTTCTTTTGCTGTTTCCAATTGTTGGAGGCTTTAACAAAAATAGCTATCATTGACATTATTTTGCATGTATCCTGGTAAATATTAATGGAATCACTGGTCCTTCACAATTTCTACAGAGAAAAGACCTAACAGTAAAATTTCTTGTTCCTTGAGAATGTTTCTCTTTGACATTAGTGGATAATGTTAAATTGTCAAAATGCCTGCCTACTTATGGAGGGCCATTGTTTCTGTTGTTTCACAACCTCTTTGATATTTCGTAGTGTTAGAATGTGTCAAATTTTGCCAGCCTAAAGGTATTTGGTGATATCTCATGTTGGTTAAATTCTGCATTTTTTCTGCTTATGAATGAAGTTGATTACCATTTTATATGTATATCAATCACATGAATATCCTCTTTTTTTTTCTGGAAGGCTTTTCAAGATTTTTGCTCACTTTAGCCTGTGGGTTGTCTATTTCCTGTGATTTTTTGCTTTTTTTTTTTTTTTTAATGTACATGGGTGTTAGTCTGTTGCCTGCTGTAAGTGTTGTAAATATCTTTTCTGATTGGTACCTTTGTCTTTACTCTCTTCATCATGCTTCTTAATGAACACTGTTTCTAAGTATAGCAGAGTCAAATTTACCATTTTCTTTTTTGTGTCTCGTGTAGGAATTCCTCTTACTTAAGGTCATGGGAATATTCTCTTAATTCTCTAAAATATTTGTTACTTTGCTTTATATTCTATATCTAATCCACACAGAATTGATTATTTTGGTGTAAAAATATTATGAACTAAGAGTCTAATTTATCTTTTTCTCTCTTAACACCTGATTGTTCCAGCAGCATTTACTGGGGAGAAGTATTCCTCAATGATCTGCAGCTGCATTTCTGTTTTGTAGCCAATAGATGCTTGAATCTCTTCCTGGAGACTATTGTTCTTCACTGTTCTATTATTTGTCCTTGTATCAACATCACATTTTTTTGTTTAAATTTCTGAGGGAGAAGGAAAGGAAAAAGTAGTTGGATAAACACAAACTGGTCCTCAGAGAAGCTGCTTGCCTGAACAATCATGAAGCTGCCTGCCTGAAAAATCGCAGCTACAGACAAAAACAGAGCAGACTGAAAAAAACTTCAGACTGAAGCTTCACAGAGAAACCACAGATAAGCAGGCAAGGCTGGTAGAGTTCAGCATAGAAGCCCTTTGTTCCTTGTGTGATTAGCGAGCTCCTAGGAAACATTTTCTCCCCTTTCAGACATATAAATGGTGGGCTCCATAGGAACTTGTACCGGGAGGAGGGGGGCTTACTTAAAACAAACGCACAATTATATAAACAAAAAACCAAGCTTTGTGCTTGCCTAGAGACATACCCACAACTACATAGATAAGGGGGAGTTATGCAGAGAGTTTTATCAATAAGAAAAATTACTCAAACAGTTACAGAGGTGAGAGCAGTTTCTTATAAAAGCTTTTAAATTCAACTGTAACCCAGAAACCATCTGGGACCCCACTGTGCCACAAAGAGTTTCTTATTTCACTTGTTAATTTTTTGTTCCAGTCTCACCCTTTGTGTCCATGCTCCTTAATTTTCTTTGTTGCAAGAACATGAGCTTGGATAACACCTGAGACAATGAGACTAGACCCTGACCTGTTTTATTAGTGAGAGCTCTTCTTGGATTCATTGAAAGGGTGAGTAAGGAGCAGAGTCTTAGCCCTCTACTTTCATTTCCAAAGCTTCTTGTCCTCAGTATTTTCTTTCAAGAAAAACTTTGGGAATATTGGCTCTGTTCTAATCCAGTTTTCTTTCATGGAGGAATTGTAGTTGTGTGGGGCTGGAAGGTCCTGGGGCAACTGAAGGTTTCTGGCCATGGTTACATCTCAGTGTTATCTAAAGGCCCCTGGACTAAGTCCAGTTCCCAACAGCCTATTGGGTGTTGGCATCAAGATCTCCCAACTTTTTCTGTTGCAGATTCTTGTTTTCCTTTCCTGGCCACTATGTCTTCTATTCCCTCTCTGTATGCAATGTTGTGGGTGTTTTTACAGCCTGGGAATGTAATCTTGTTGGGTGACATCAGCCAGTGCCTTTGTAATCAGGAACGTAACTTAGAGAATTCCTGTGACTGGGATGTTTGTGACACAGGGAGACTTCAGGATTTCAGTCTAAACTTTGACCTGGTGAAGGAGTTTTTCCCCAGTGATAGACATTCATGGCACTGTACAGGGGGATACTTCAGCCTAAGTGAATATCCTCTTCCCTCTCCATTTGGGTTCTTTCTTTTCTCCATGGAAAAGCTCAGCACTGCACAATTAATTTAAACAGTTCCTTTATGAAACAAATTAATATTCTTCTGCTGGGAGGAATACTATGAGGACAGCCTATTAAACCCCAAACCTCTCTTTCTAACTTCTGTGTAGAAGGAATTTGGAGTCAAAGTTCTTACTTAACATTTCAGAACCTACAATGTCACCAGGTGGTATGGGATTTTTTCTCCATGGGGAACCTTGCTGTCCCTTTGACTAAAACCTCTAGTTTCCCAATTTCTCTCCCTCCTATGTCTCTCTATTAAGAACCAGTCTCCATGCCCCATCTGCAAATAGCAAAGCTCCACCTTTAATCATCAAGAGGACAGCCATTGAATTCACATGTCCTTTTGAGGCACCTGTTCTACATTCAATTACATTGGCATTTAAACCAGAAGTGTATTTTATGTTTGGAAGTCAATCAGTCCCATTCTCTGGGTTTTTAATGTTTCACTAAGGTCATAGCAAAATAAGCCAGAATATTGAAACACTCCCCTCGTTAAAGGGTCTAACCAAAATACAATCTCTCCTGAACGTGTAGGGTACCCTGGAAGACTTAAGGGCCAAGTGGGTCTAGAAAACCAACAGGGCAGAAGGCTGGGTTCTTGAGCATGTGAGCATGACAAATACTGCCAACTAGCTCCTCTGGATCCATGGGTGAAGGTAATGATTGCATCCATGGGGCAGCACCTTTGCTAGTACCCAGAACTCAAGGGAGGTAAGAAGAGAGGAGGTATGCTCCTCTGTCTTTCCAATTCCCTTGAGTGCAGCCTGGATCTCCTTTAACCCTCAAACCCTGAAGTTCACTCTTGGAAAGCCCCAACTTCACTCACATATAAAGGCCTTCCAAGATTTAACCCAAATATTTAAACTCTCCTGGAACATTCTTCCAGGAGACGGGAAGCCAATGAAAAAAAGTGGCACTGCCCTTGTAGAACCCTAAATGGGACTATGATGATAGTATTGGAAAATGGAGAAAACTCTTTCAAGTGTCTTTACTGGAGGGCTTGCAAGGAATTAGAGCCAAACCTGTTAATTACTCGAACTAGATCCAAAACTAGATGAAGATTCCTCAACATTATTCAGTTGATAACAGGTTTATTATTTAGGCAGTGCCTGATATCAGAAGGAAATTGCTAAAACAGACCCTGTCCAAAAAAATCTTTCTAATTTTTCTCATCTTAAGTTGAAACTTTACAGTATATAAATGACAAATGACACTCTCCTCTGCACCCAAATGGAGGAGGTCTCAGGAAGTCACTGAGACATTTCTCAATTTCTTAGCTGAAAGGGAATATAGAGTTTCAAAATCCAAAGCTCAGCTCTAGCAAACTTCAGTAAAGTATCTAGGTCTAGTCTTATCAAAAGACCCACAGTACCAGGTAAGTAAAGAATTAACCCTATTTCCTCCTTTCCCCTTCCAAAAACTTAAACAGCTAAGAAGATTTTGGAGATCGTGACGCTGCACTCCAGCCTGGGCAACAGAGTAAGACTCTGTTTCCAAAGGAAAAAAAAAGTAATACGGGTTACTGTTTATATTCTCTGTAAAGTTCTGATTAATAAATATTTTTCTTAAAGAGTGCTTAGCTTAATTAAAAGCGGATATCCAAGTTATAGATATATTTAAAATGTTTTGTGTTTTTCTTTTCTTAGATCTTATTTTTCTGGTGAAGGTTTTTTCTCAGTCAACTGAATTAATTCCCCCACTCTGTCTTACCACTCTTGGTGCAGACATAAAATACCCTAAGATGACTTTTGGTGACCTGGGACTCCTTGGGAAAACAGAAAAGCACCACAGATCCCATGTTGGGAGAAATCTCTATTTTTCTCATGGAGCCCCTGGAATTAGAGGTGGATAAATACCTTTCCAAATCTGTTTTTGTCTTCCATCCATGCCTGTTTATCAGACCCCAGAAAGTAGATGCTTTCCTAGCCTTATTCCTAAAGGGCTCCATCCTGAGCTGGTGGATCTTCTTTTGTCTGTGTAATCATATATGTGTTGTGTGTGTGATGCCTATAAAAAAGAGCTCTACTTGATTGACCTATACACACTTAGATCAAATATTTGTTAAAGTAAGAGTGGTAATGCATTTTACCCTACACAACTTTGATCTTTAAAATACAAACAGTCTTATGGATTATTCATAAAATACAAATGTCTTCAAGGTGTAAAAATGTGGTCTAAATTATGCAGGTCAGATAATAGGTTTGCTAAATGTTTTAATGTCATAAACTGCTTCTTTGGCCTTTAGATACTGTCAGCTTACCTGCTTCACAATTGGTAAAACCTGAAAACATATGAAATTAACCATACTTCTAACTATGTTGGAAGGAGTCAAACTTTATCTGTACCTAGCACATAATTAAAACAACTTACCAGGTTTTACATTAAAATTAAAAATTGCTGAGAGTTATTATGACATGTAATTGAAACTACTGAAAATAGATTTACATGCATGGTGTGTAAAAACAGTAAAATACGTTTTTAGTAAAAGATTATAAAAGGCATGGAAATGTACATTTTGCCTTGAAATATAGGACTGTCTTAAATTAGATAAAATAAAGCTGAAGCTTTAAGAAAATTGGGAAAATTGTCAAGATTAATCTTACAAAGAAAACACTGTGTGAACATATTCACTAAATTTAAAAGGTTATGATGTTGTTTTTCTATAAATTGAACATTGAAATAAAAGCACAGCAAGATTTTCTTAAGATGCTAATCTTCTCCTGAGTAAAATCTGTAAAGAGTTGTGAAAAGGTTTGTGAGAAGTCTCACCTCACAAACTGGTTAAAGTTGGATAGAATTGTCTATAACATTTCATTAAAAATTGGAGTTCACATTAATAGTAGATTAATGCAAGGGTGAAATTTGGCTTTCTCTCTTGAACAGGATTTTCATGTAACAGTAAAGGCTAATGAAAGGTTTTTGCTCTTTCAAATTTTTGACTCATCATTTTGACAAAATAAATGACTTATGGTAATCTAAAATTCTATTTCATGTTATCAAGTGCTTTAAAGCTTGAACATGTTTAACAGACTTCCCAAAATCAAATAAACTTTTGTCTCAAGGTTGCATTTTCTAATGACTAGCTCTTGGCAGAGGCCCCTGTATCATCCAGAAATAAGGTAAACAGGATTATTTGACATGCTTAAGTACATGAGATTGCCAAAGTGATGTCTAATTTTCTTCAAGTCATACTTTAGAAATAATATTAATAATATGTTCCAAAACCATATGGGATGTCTAAGGTTCTAATATCTGAGTATATCAGTCACAGTTAAGGTTGTTAGGTTATTGTAAGCCACAAAAATAACCAAACTTGTTTGTCAATCATGTTTTTGACTCTAACTACTCTGGACATTTTGTCATTGACAGTCATTGTCTTGCTGTAATCCTTTTCAAAAGATGATTTATAATCAGCTATAGAAGGTGTTCTTGAATGCAGGTTTCTAATAACAGGAAAACATGCAGAACACATAACAAGCTAAAGTGTTTATGAAAATTAAGCAAAACAAAAGTTAACTAAATTGACTGAACTAAAGCAATTTTTTAAAACTTTTGCCTGGAACACTGCTAATCCTTATTTTGTTTTTCAGAGTCAAGTAAACTTTCTTTTAAGCTAGCTACAGCTTTTAACAATTCAGTAAACTATCCTTCTGCAAGCATGTTTGTTTCTCTCTTCCTGGTTCCTCCAGAATTTAAAAACTAGTTGTAGGTATTCTTAACAAACAATATAGTTGTTTGTACCAGTGCAATAAGAATCCATTTTCTCTTGGGCATTCAGTTACTTTCCCTGAAAGTATTCTGAAGATACTTTGATATGTGTCAAATCCAGGCAGCTGCTAACAGAATAAATATCCTGGAGGGTCAACAAAACAAAATTTGAAACAAAGAAAACCCATTTATTTGTTTCAAAACTTATTTTAAGTGTGTTTGAGTTGATTTGCAATTAAAACATATACACTTGGAGATACATTCGTCAGTTATCAGAATAAAAAAAGGCAGCTAAATATGTTGCTATGAAGCTAAGTAAACTTGTGATTATTTAACTGAATTTAACTTTGAGCTTCCTGGGAACCAGAGCTGAGAGAAAAGCATGATTATTTATATAGCTGTCACTATGAAAGCCATGGAACACATCAATTCTTTAGGGACTGTGAAATTTATTTGTCTTATACTCAAAAGCGTATTTCTCATATGAAATTTTCTGTAGATGAGATAAGTTAGACCACAAACTATTTGGCTGACATACTGTCTCCAAACCATAAGCAATTCCTCCATAAACAGGAACAATCTTTAATAGTTGCTATTTTTAATGTTTGAACTAGAATATATGTGTGTGTGTTCATGTGTCTGTACAAACATTTGCATGATGAGTTTATACAGTGCTGGTCCAAGGAAGACCATATGCCAGGGATAGTCCTGGTTTTTTGTTTATGATTACAGGCTTTTTGTCACACAGAGAACATATAAATAGAAAACAGGAATGCTGATTTTGAATGTTCTCCCAAGTTCATCCCCCCAAAAACTCATATTTTTACTCAACTAACTTTTCTATTTGGCCCTCAAGAGCAATATAAATAAGTAGTTATACATGAACTCTGAAACCAGATGGCCTGTGTTCAAATTTTAGCTCTGCCTCTTTCTAGATGTAAAATCTTACAAAATTTACCGAAATTCCTCAGAATATTCAGTTTCTTCATCATTAGAATGGGAATAATTACAATATCTACTTAGTCACTTTTTGTCAAGATTCCACTTTTAAGCACCTAGGACCATGCTCAACGAATATTAAGTGTTATTTAAAGGGGTGGTTTTTATTATAAAGTTTGTGAATTCAGTGACTTCTGTAAAGCAAATATGTGATTATTTTGCACTATTTTCTATTTATTTCTTCAATTTGCATCTGAGATATTGTTTACTTCAACTCTCCTAAGCATCCTGTGGTTTTCTGATAGTATAATTGGTCTTCATTCCGATCCCTGGCACAGTGTTCCTAAAATGCTTGTAATTTCCCAAGAGATAAGGTGCTAAAGGTGTATTTTCTTACATTTGGTTTTTGTCCCTGGTTCCTGACACAAGAGATGTAAAAACCCTTGGAGTTACCTGAGTGATTGATAGAAGTGACTTGTTGTTCATAATAAGCACCTTTCAACCACACCTGAATTGATGCTAAGTTGACTCTTGGTGGATCCCTAAATAGCTTCAGAATAGGAGGTGTTTGCCAGAGGAAATTACTGTGTGATTAGAGGGTGAGAACTTTCACCTCACCCCTTAACCTCCAAGAAGGGGAGAGCGACCAGAGTTTGAGTTAATTGTCAATGACCAATGATTTAATCAATCATGCCCGTGTAATGGATCCTGCATAGAAACCTGAAGTAATGGAGTTCAGAGAGCTTCTGGCTTGGTGAACACATCCATATGCCAGGAAGTGAAGCACCTCAATTCCTTGGAGAGAGAAGTTCTTGTACTGGAAACCCTCCTAGACCTTGCCCTTTGTGCCTCTTCAACTGTTTTTTTTTTTTTTTAATTTTTATCTTTATGTAATATCCTTTACAATAAACTGGTAATAGTAAACTGTTTTCTCTTTCTGTGAACTAGTGTAGAAAATTATTAACTCATCAGAATGGCAATCATTA
>NW_016108036.1:459787-470891 GCF_001604975.1 Cebus imitator | reverse complement strand
AAAAAAAAAAAAAAAAAAAAAAAGAAAGGAAGGTGAAAAAGAAAGAGAAGAAAAGGGATGAAAGGGAAGAACATAAGCGACCTTTGATCCCCGGAGAGTTATCTAGTCACCCATAGTATAAAAATACAGCTGTGCTGAACTGTGCTAATGTCTCCCAACATTAATTGCTAAAGGTAAAAGTTACCAATGGGATTTAAAAGACCTGACTTCCGAGGAGCTAGCTCATTTGATACATAAGGAAATGCAGAATAAGAAGAAGCATGTATGGTTATACAATCCTTTGGTTATTGTTATATGTAACAGCTAAAGTGAAAGTTAAAAAAAGGTGCTGGATTGGACTTTGATGTTAAACTAAGCTCAGACTTCTGTCAGCCTGAGTTTTGTTCACTGTGCACAAAGCCATCCACAATAGAAAAATTATGTGCAGTCCACAGAAAATACCTGTAAGGCTCCTGATGACCAAGAAGATAGTCAATGTATCAGTTTCAGTGGTTTCAGCCAAGAAACTACTGAAAACAGGTGGTAGTGTGTGAGTTACCTCATTTTGTAGATTGATATAAAAAATTCCTGAATAAAATACAAATGATTCCATTAACAAAATGGATTGTGAGTGTGACTAATTTAGGGACAATATCTTTGATTTTAATTGCTATAGTATAGGAGAGCATGTTTGGGTCGACACGGGACCTTTGGTTTATTATTAACTTATCAGAGACACATAGTGATGCAGAAGTTTTTCTCGACCCCTTTGTCAGACTTGCGACAGGGGCTCACTGTTTATTCAGCCCTCTGTGCTCAACCTTTGTGGGAGGCAGTGTGTGGGCAAACAAGTGTGGGATCCAGCTTGTCACTTTGAGCACCAGCAGGAGCAGATTTCATGCAGGCCCTATGGCACCCAGATGGGGGTGCCTGCAATCCCAGAGGGTGTATTACAGTACTCTCTTAACTCCACTGTCTGTGGACAATGGCGTGTTACCAGCTCAGTGGACCCCTTGTCTCACTGTGTAGGGTGGCTGCCCTCCACCAGAGAGGGCAAAGGGCCAGTGTGACAGCCTTCTTTGGGTACCTGTGCTTGGTGGGTCCTGAGCTCTTGTCTGGCATCCAAGAAGAATTAGGTAACATGGACACTTGAAGGATGGTGGATGCAGATAATTTTAGTTAACAATGGAAGTGGCTCTCGGTGGAGAGGGAAGCTGGAGAGGGGAGGGGATGGGCAGATAATCTTCTCTGAAGTCTGGCCAGCTCTGGCTGGCTCTGCTCCAAAGTTAAATCGTCTCTCCTCCGAAGTCCAGCAGTCCCTCTGAAGTCAAGTTTCCTCTCTCCAGTCAAGTTGCTTCTCTTCCCTACTGATTGAGTTTGGGATCTTTATAGGCACAGGATCGGGGCAGGGTGGGCTATAGATAGTTTTGGAAAAGGCAACATTTCATTTATAAAAATACATTATTCAGAAAGAACCAGTCAGGAGAGAGAGGGCAAACAGGGACAGAGCTTCAGGTTTCAGGCTTTTTGGCTCAAAGGTGGGCTTTTGTCAGAGACCCAACCCTGTCTGTCTATAATTACTTTGCTTTCTCCCTCTATCAATAGGAGGTTATTCCTGAGGGAACAAAAACAGCCTGGTGGACTGGAGAAAATCCACTGTTAAGTGTGTTTACCCTGAGAAGGCAGACAGCCCTTTATAAATACCAAGCAGAATACCTGTGTGAAGCAGCTGATATGCTTGATGTGTAAACCATATGGACATTGAATATGCCCATTACTCAGGCTATGGTAAATGCTCCTTTTGTATTGGCATGCAATATAATTGTACTGCTGCAATATCAAACAATAGTCTGAGAAGCCTTATCAAATTTGCTGTCTTAGCTTTCCAGTAAGGGTCTTACTGATACAAAAAAGACATTAAGGAAATTAACAAGAAAGTGGAGAGACAGAATGGAGCCTTGAAGGACTCATCTCAGCAGGGTGGAAGTCTTTAGAAGATTATTGAGAAATTGAATGAGTGTGGTATTGAAACAAAGGCATTGATGCAACATTATCAGATGTTGGATGGCCCAATGGGACCACCTCCTAGTCTCCCAACATAAAAGGGCTGCAAACAAGTCCGCTACATTTGCTCTAGTTAATAGAAATTCTAAAATCTGGAAGACTAAAATGACAATGAGAAATCCTACCCAGAATCACCTGGGGCAATGGTTAGGCAGATTAATCAAGGTAAAGTTGATGAGGAGTCAGGTCTTCTAGACTGACCCCCGGCCAGTGGTCAGAGGCCGTGTGCACATGTGTGGGTAAAGTGATGGTTGGGGGGCTTTTCTGGTATTCCTTGACACGGGAGACCTATGATTCTGAAACCTGTTGGTAAAGTCTTAACAGGGAGTCAAGTTACATTGGGAGGATGTAAAGGTGTAACAGTTGATGAGGTTAAGGTGCAAGCTTAGATGAAAATTGGGATTTTTGAACAGCCATAATGTGAGGTGGTTGTGTCTCCTTTGCCTGAGTGTAGTATTGGGGAGGATATTATACACAGCTGGGGATTGCTTTCTGTAGCTAACACAGATGGTTTCAACTTAAATTTTTCAACTTCATGATGGTGCAAAAGTGATGGGCATTCAGTGGAAACTATAAGTACCATTCTGTACTCACACACAACCATTCATTTTTTTCACTTTCAGTGCAGTATTTAATAAATTACATGAAATACTCAACACTGTGTTGTAGATTTTGTGTTAGACTTTGTCCACCCATAGGCTTAATGTAAGTGTTCCGAGCATGTTTAAGGCAGGCTAAGCTAAGCTATGATTCACAATAGCCGAGATAAGGAAACAGCCTAAGTCCACGGACAGGTGAATGAATAAAGAAATTGTGATATACACTGTTGGTGGGAGTGTAAATTATAATTTAGTTCAACCATTGTGGAAGTTAGTGTGGTGATTCGTTGAGGATCTAGAACCAGAAATACCATTTGACCCAGCAATTCCATGACTGGGTATATACCCAAAGGATTATAAGTCATTCTACTATAAAGACACACACACACGTATGTGTCTCTTGCAGCATTGTTCACAATAGTAAAGACTTGGAACCAACCCAAATGCCTGTCAGTGATAGACTGGATAAAGAAACTGTGGTGCACATACACCATGGAATACTATGCGGTCATAAAAAAGGATGAGTTCATTAAAAAGGGTGAATCCTTTGCAGGGACATGGATGAAGCTAGAAACCATCATTCTCAGCAAACTAACACAGGAACAGAAAACCAGATACCACATGTTCTCACTCATAAATGGGAGTTGAACATGGACACAGGGAAGGGAATGGGACATTCCCAATGCCTGTCAGGGGGTTGGTGGGTAGGGTAGAGATAGCATTAGGAGAAATACCTAATGTAGATGACAGGTTGATGGGTGTAGCAAACCATCATGGCACATGTATACGTATGTAACAAACCTGCACATTCTGCACATGTATCCCAGAACTTAAAGCATAATTAAAAATAAATAATAAGAAATAAGAAAGCCAAAAAAAAGAAATTGTGGTATATATATATATGTGTGTGTGTATATATGTATACATATACATATGTATGTATGTATGTATATACACATGATATATGTATATATGTTTGTATATACATATATATGTGCATATGTGTGTACATATATACACATGCATGCATGTGTATAGATATATACATACATATATACATATATATAATGAAATATTATTCAGCTTTAAAGAAGGAGATTCTATCAGTTGTGACAATTTGGATGAACATGGAAGACATTATGCTAAGTGAAATAAGGCAGACATAGAAAACAAATACTGCATTATCTCACTTATGTGTGATCTTTTTTTAAAAAATCCAAACACTTGAATACGTAGAAACAGAATGTAATGGTGGTTACCATAAGTTGGGGGGTGGTGGTAGGAAACGGGGAGATGTAGGTCAAAGGGTAGAAATTTGCCAATATGTAGGATGAATAAGTTTGGAGGTAGATTGTACAATCTGAGGACTACAGGTTTAATATTGTAGCCTATATGGGAAATTTACTAAAAGAGTAGATTATAAAGGTAACTATGTAAGATGAGGAGTACGTTAATTTGCTTGACTACAGTAACCATTTCACTGTGTTTAAACCTATATAAACATCATGTTGTACACCTTAAATATATACAATAAAAACGTATTTTAAAACATTAAGAAAAAAGGTTGTTTTGAAAGTTAGATGCAATATCGATAAAGTGCCTAGCAGTCTGGCAGGTACTTGGTAGATACTCAAGTCAACAAATCTATCTACAAATAAACAGTAGCTTCAAAAAGCAAACAAAACAAAACAAAACAAAACCAAAAATCTCTGCTGCTACTCACCCCAGGACCAAACTGGAAGCCCAGCGTTTGGGTTGGTCTTCTTGGATTTTGGAGAACATAGACTCTAGAGCTGACCTGCCCTTTCCATGAGACTACCAGAAAGAAAGCAGTGAACTAGTGGGAACCTAAACAAAGGCAGGCCTTACCTAAATTGCAAGTACAGGTAGCTCTCTCAGTGCCTTGGACCTTCATCCTCTCAACTCAAATAGGTAAGAAGTGTCTGTCACTCCTACAAATGCAGACTGGAGTTTATGGCAGCAGCTCGTGAGTGCCTCCCAGTGGTCACCGTGGGGATTTCAGACCAGAAAATTTTTGAATGGGGCCACCTGGTACATACCATTTGAGAGACAATCATTAGCTCGCTATTGGGCATGAATTGAGACTGACTCAATAATTAGAAGACCTAAAATAATCATGAAATCTGAGAAAACTGTAATGTCTTGGGTGATGTCAGAGAAACAGTCTAATAAGGAAGGCAGACATCAAAAGAGTTTGATAATAAAATGGAAATGTACACAGGAGCATGGAAACAGGGGAATGCAACGAGGCAGCCCCCATATCCATGAAAAGGTGGCTTTCCTTCCCCTAGGACTGACTTTGGAACCATCCGAGGAGCTGCTGAAACCTATTGCTATGTAGACATGTGCCTTATGAGCAACTGTCAGTTAACCAATAAAGACCTGGTTGGTTTAGGAATGGCAGTTCCAATGTACATAGATGGTTTCCTGTTGGAAAGTTACCACACATTAAGGCTGAATGGAAAGACTCTGAAGAACGTTAAGAATGAATTGCCCTAATGTGCTGAATTTCATGCTGTTTTTCTAGCAGTGAAGAATTGAACAATGATAAAACTCCTATGTTTAGATTTTTACCAACTCAGAGGCGGTAGCCAGGAGCCTGGCCCTATAGTCATACAGGTGGGCAATGGACAACTGGACCACTGAAGCGTGTTCATAAGGGATGCCATTCTATGGACATCACTCTGGGCATTTAGGAGTGCATGAAAGTGGGACATGTCAATGTCCATTATAACAACACTCATTCAGGTGCAGAAGGTGATTGGAAGCATCAGGTATATCTTTTGTTGTGCAGCCTTGAGGTGGCCACTTAGGTCTATAAAATGACTGGACAGGGTATAGCTGCTTCAAGATGAAGCTGAACATCTTCCCAGCCACTGGCTGCCAGAAACTCATTGAAGTGGACGATGAAAGCAAACTTCATACTTTTTATGAGAAGCGTATGGCCACAGAAGTTGCTGCTGACGCTCTGGGTGAAGAATGGAAGGGTTATGTGGTCCGAATCAGTGGTGGGAACCACAAACAAGGTTTCCCCATGAAGCAGGGTGTCTTGACCCATAGCCGTGTCCACCTGCTACTGAGTAAGGGGCATTCCTGTTACAGACCAAGGAGAACTGGAGAAAGAAAGAAAATCAGTTTGTGGTTGCATTGTGGATGCTCATCTGAGCGTTCTCAACTTGGTTATTGTAAAAAAAGGAGAAAAGGATATTCCTGGACTGACTGATACCACCGTGCCTTGTCGCCTGGGGCCCAAAAGAGCTAGCAGAATCCGCGAACTTTTCAATCTCTCTAAAGAAGATGATGTCCGCCAGTATGTTGTAAGAAAGCCCTTAAACAAAGAAGGTAAGAAACCCAGGACTAAAGCACCCAAGACTCAGCGTCTTGTTGCTCCACGTGTCCTGCAGCACAAACGGTGGCGTATTGCTCTGAAGAAGCAGCGTACTAAGAAAAATAAGGAAAAGGCCGCAGAATATGCTAAACTTTGGCCAAGAGGATGAAGGAAGCTAAAGAGAAGCGCCAGGAACAAACTGTGAAGAGACGCAGCCTTTCGTCTCGGTGAGCTTCTATTTCTAAGTCTGAATCCAGTCAGAAATAAGATTTTTTGAGTAACAAATAAATAAGATCAGACTAAAAAAAAAAAAAAAAACAAAAAAAAAACCACGATGACTGGCCAGGGTGAGGGGACTGTAGCAATTTAGAGATGGGCCAGATCTGGACATTCCTATTGCACTCTACCTGAGGCGCATGCCAACAAGAATTGCACATTGCTGGACCAATGCCAGTAGCCCCAAGATCTAAATGGCTTCTGACTGGAATAGATACTCTGGATTGAGCTTTCATATCCACATATTAAGCTTTGTTTGTTTGTTTGTTTTTGAGATGGAATCTTGCTCTGTAGCCAGACTGGAGTGCAGTGGCACAATCTTGGCTCACTGTAACCTCTGCCTCCTGGGTTCAAGCGATTCTCCTGCCTCAGCCTCCTGGGTAGCTGGGACTACAGGCGTGTGCCACCACGCCCAGCTAATTTTTGTATTTTTAGTAGAGTTGGGGTTTTACTATGTGGGCCAGGATGGCTTCAATCTCTTGATCACGTGACCCACCAGCCTGGGCCTCCCAAACTGCAGGGATTATAGCTGTGAGCCACCAGGCCCAACCCCAGGTATTAAGCTTTCATACCCAGGTAGATGTAACTGGTAGATACAAGTGCTTGAAATACTATTATATGATTGTAACAAAAGATATTGTACTAATTTGAGCTGTTGAGTTATACTTCTTCAGTCCACAGGACATACTTTACAGCTCATAGTGTTCAACAGTGGGCAAAGAAATGCCACATCAAACAGACACAAGATGTTCCATATCATCCACAGAGTAATAGTTGATTAGAGAACTGAAATAAATAGTTAAAAAATTTTTGTTGTCTAAAATCTGGGGAGATAAAGGCATGAAGCGCTGGCCTTCACACCTTCATGAGTGTGTGCTCCCGCCCAACCTGAGTGGGCCCTTCTTAGGCCCAGTAGGAGACCCTACTGGATAGATTCTTCTGTCTTTCTGAGTGATTTCTGTAAGAGAAAATGGAAGATGATGCTGGCCTAACTATACAATTTTTCCCCACATAACCTCAACTCTCTGTTTTTCTACCTAATACGGTGGTCCCAGAAACATAAATGCAAACTGCAAGCTCTTGAAGCAGAAATTGTGACACAATTATAGCTCATTGTAGCCTCTAAGTCCATGATTCAAGTGATCTGTCTGCCTCAACCTCCCAAGCAGCTGGAACTGCAGGGGTGCACCACCATTCTCCGCTAATTTTAAATGTTTATTTATTTATTTATTTTGAGATAGAGTTTTGGCATGTTGCCCAGGCTGGTCTTGAACTCCTGGGCTCAAGTCCTCCCACCTCGGCCTCCAGAAGCGCTGGGATTACAGATGTGAGGCACTGCCCCCGGCCGAACACTTTTGTTTAATGGTGCCATCTGTTGGAAAGAGCCTGCACCACTTGGTTTATTTCCTATAGCTTCAGGGCTTAGATTTCTCAAAAACAAAACCCAATCAACCTACAAAACAACACAAAAAACAAAACCAAAAAGCCCATATTCTTATTCTTCAAGGGCATAAATTGCAATGACCCTATTACAACAAAAATGGAATTCCCAGCCTTAAAGAATTTCTTTTGTTAAGGTGACGGCATTGACTGGGAAAAAATGAGATCACAAAAATTAGAATGGGAATGTATGGGAAGATCCCAATCAAGCTAGAGACATCAAAATGCTAAATTCTGCTGAGTCATTTTTTTCCAGTAGCCCTTCCACCATTGCCTGTAGAAATTAATTCTGCTTTGACTGAAGAACCTGTAAAGCCCTCCCTTGTATAGAACAATTCTAGATCTAGCTAACGGAAGTCTAATTTGAATCACCAACACAGAGTCATGACTCCAGAATCGGTTCTCAGTCTTGAATCAGTTTACAGATCCAGAATCCCTTCAATTAAGTGATGATGGCTAAGTCTGCAGAGGAAGGATTCTGTTAAGCTGGCTAAATGTACACAACTAAATCTTTCACTGACTCTTCCTCAAAGAGACAAGTCGCCATGTTCCTGGGTGACTCCTAAGTCTGTGAGTCACAGACTAGGTGATTATACATTGAAAAAAAGAAAATAATCAGACTTTTAGGGGGGTTACTGGACACTGGCTCGGAATTAACACTAACAGCAGAAGACTGAAAACATCACTGTATTCCACAAGTGAGAGTCAGAATCTGGCAGATTCCCCACATTAACGGAATGACCTGTGAAGCTAGAGCTGTTATGGTAGGAAAGATCAAGTGGAAGCCACTAGAATGGTTTCCACTAAGGAAAATAAATCAAAAGCAATACCAGATTTTTGGAAAGATTACTGAGAGCAGTACTATCATCAAAGATTTGAAGTAAGTAGGGGTGGTGATTTCTGATGAATCTTCATTCCACTCACCTATTCGGACTGTGCAAAAAAGAGATGGATTTTGGAGAACGACAGCAGATTATTGCAAATTTAACCTGGTAGTGACTCCAATTGCAGCTGCAGTTCTGGGTATAGTTCCAATCTTTGAGCAAATTAATCCTACTTGATATGCATCTACTGATCTGGCAAATACATTTTTCTTAATATCTGTTAGCAGAGGCCACCAGAAGCAGTGTGCTTTCCATGGACAATTCCAGCAATACACCTTCACTGTCCTACCTCAGGCACAGATCAACTCTTTAGTCTGATGTCATAATTTAGTCCACAGGGAGCTTGATCACATTTTTCATTTCTACGAGACATCACACTGGTCTATTATATAGATGATGCTAGGCCTAGTGATTGGACCTAGAGTAGTAACTCTAGAGTAGTTACTGCTTCTTAATCACTAGGTCCAATCAGTAGGTCTAGCATCATCGGTATAATAGACCAGTGTGATGTCTCATAGAAATGAAAAATATTGGTGAGACATTTGCAAGACATAGAGTAGGAAATGAATCTGACAAAAATTCAGGGAACTTACTCCTCAGTAAAAATCTTAAGGGTCTAATGGTGTGAGGAATGTCAAGATATTCATTCTATGGTGAAGGATAAATTATTGCATCTGGCCCCTCCTACAACCAAAAAAGAGGCCCAAAGTCTAATGGGCCTTTTCGGGCTTTGGAAGTAGAATATGCTCTGTGTCATCACCAAGTATGCGGCTCCATTTTTCCCACAGCCAGTTTTCAAGGTTCTAGGAATCAAGGGGTGAAAATAGCAGTGGCCCACACACTTTCATCTCTAGTGATCCACTGGAAAACATGCTCTTCTCATTCCTATGACCTACGTTCTGCTGGTCTAGTGGTCTGAGTTCCAAAGAGAATAATTCTTCCACCACGGTCACAATAATAGTTCCTTTGAACTGGAAGTGAAGACTACCACTTGGCCACTTTGGGCTTCTTATGCCTTTGAATCAACAGGCCAAGAAAGGAGTCACTGTACTGGCTGCTGTGGTTGATATGGATTCTAAGGGAAAATTGCACTTCCACTGCACACCGGAAGTGAGGAAGAGTGTGTCTAGAATACAGGAGATATCTTGGGACATCTTTTAATGTTTAATACTACCACGTTCTGTGATTAACCGCACTGGAAAATTACAATTCAATTCAGGATAGTCCAGACCCCTCAGGGGTGAATGTCTGGGTTACTTCCCTAGGCAAAGAAGCACATCTAGCTGAGATGCTTGCTGAGGGCAAAGGCAATATGGAATGCATATTGATAGAAGGTTTATAGTCCTCAGAAATGAGGACTATAATTCTTGTATTTCTTCCTTATTTTGCTATGAATATATTGTGTATATATATATATTTTTATGTATATATATACAAATAATATATACATATATGAAGAATATATGCATATATGTATATTCAAATGATATGCATATATATTTGCCTATTGATACACTGTAT
This sequence comes from Cebus imitator, assembly GCF_001604975.1. Taxonomy (NCBI): domain Eukaryota; kingdom Metazoa; phylum Chordata; class Mammalia; order Primates; family Cebidae; genus Cebus; species Cebus imitator. The sequence goes on along the minus strand of NW_016108036.1, from coordinate 460,779 downwards.
AAGGACCACAAGTATTTTTTGTTTTCCTCTTTTTCTGATACTTTTATCATTTAAGATAAGATGTATCAATAACAGTCAACTTTACATGTATAGCTGTCATCTGCCAGATTTCTACTCTCACTAGTGAAATACAGTGAAATTTTTAGTCACCCAGATACATGGTCACATGTCTCTTTGAGGAAAGGTGGATGAAAGATTTAGCTATTTAAGGTTATATCTCAATATTTCAGTTACAGGATTATCAAGGAGAAGAGTGAATGTCACTCAAAAACTTTGCATCCATTTTTGGGGGGGAAGGTTTTACATAATTCATAGTTGCATGAAAGATAGCCGTGTCATTTTAGGCAGAATTATGCCTTTGTTAATTATTTTTGTTTGTAGATTAAGTATGGTTTAAGGAGATTACGTATGAATATCAAATTGACAATGTGTGGACTGTGATTTGTTTTATGTGTGGATTTGGCTAGGTTTCAGTACCCAGTCATTTAATCACACATCAGTCTAGGTGTTACTGTGAAGGTATTTTGTAGATATGCCTTACAGCTACAAATAAGTTGACTGTATATAGAGATTATTCCTAATAATGTAGGTGGACCTTATCTAATTGGTTGAAAGACTCGAGGTTTTCTGGAGAAGGAGAAATTCTACTGTGGACTGAAGTATCAACTCCTGTCAGAGTTTCCAGCCTGTCCTTCCTGTGGCATGCCCCATGGATTTGGGATTTGCCTAGGCAGCCTTCACAATTGTGCAAAACAATTCCTTGCATTTGTCATTTATTCTATCTGTCTGTCTATCTATCTATCTATTAATCATCTTCCTTTCTCTAGCTCTCTTTCACAAATTTTTGGTTTTTTCTTCCTCTACCTCCAGCATCACTCTCTCAGATGACCCTCCAGAGGTCTAATTATTACCTCCACCCACTGTTGACTTCTCTCCAGTTCTGGCCTTTATTCTACCTTCTTATCCTGACCTCCCTTTGAAGGTCCTCCTTC
>NW_016108036.1:457332-459733 GCF_001604975.1 Cebus imitator | reverse complement strand
TTTTTTAAGTCAGAGTCTTGCTCTGTCACCCAGGCTTGAGTGCAATGGCATGATCTTTGGCTCACTGTAACCTCTGCCTCTCAGGTTCAAGCAATTCTCCTGCCTCAGCCTCCTGAGTACCTGGGACTATAGGCACCCACCACCACGCCCAGCTAATTTTTGTGTTTTTAGTAGAGATGGGGTTTCACCGTTTTGGCTAGGCTGGTCTCAAACTCCTGGCCTTGTGATCTGCCTGCCTTAGCCTTCCAAAGTGCTGGGATTACAGGTGTGAGCCACTGGGCCCGGCCTCATCATTGGTTCCTGTCTCGGCTCTGATTCTCCCTCACCATCTCACTTTTTCTCATAACTTCACACTGGGTCTGTTCCCACAGCACTCCTTTCACGCACATCACTGGTCTTCTCTCTGCCATCCGAGGCCCCTCTGACATTGGCCTGCATATTTTCACTAATGTTTTTCTTCCTGCCCATAGATTGTCTTATATCTTCTGCCTTCAAAGACTTTGTGGCCCCTGGGTTCCACTCATCCTTCATGTGTTCTTAGTACACCTTCACAGTTGACTTTCTCATCTTGGTAAACCAGGGTCTTCTCTGCCATGAGTCCTTGCTCCCCACATCTTCTCTCGGGCTCACCCTCACCACTGTGTTTCTGCCTCTCCAGCCCTTTGTGTGTCTGGACTTCATGTTCTTGTAGAACTGTCTTCTGCCCTCACCACTTGCCTTTTCCATGCTTTTCCTGGAGCATGGCACAGGATCCTGTTCCTGTGTCTGTGTCTCACTCTGTCTCTGGACACCTTCTGTCATGATATTGTCTTCTCACCAAACCTGGTCATCTCCATTGATCCCACTGATTCATTTGTCTTTTATCTGCTACCACCAATCACTCTTCCCCATCCTCCTTAGACTTCACCGTATCTCTGACTAACACAAACTGTGACTCAAATAGGGCATGACAATCTGATTAACACTGTCCCAGAGAGTTTATCTCCAGATAATTCTATTGATTGGCCTTGAATTTCCCAGTAATCTATTTCAGCCATCTCCTGGTGGCTGGTGGCTGCCAAGAACTTATCCCATTCCTCTTACTCAAACTGTGACATCAAGTAAGAGTTTTGTCCTCTTCATCAGAGACCTCTTCCAGAGAAGACCTCAGAGGCAGACATATGGATTTCAGTAGCCTCTATCTCCTCAATACTGAAATCCAATGACTTCTATATGCATATGTCAAAAAAGATTGGATTTCTAGATTTGAGAGGAGGGAGAAAGAAAATAATGAGGTATTATTCCCAAAGTATTTGAGGCAAAAGTATTGAATGGATTATTATGGGACCCTCTTAGAATACTTGCTAGACTCCATCTTCGAATCGCGTGAGAAGTAAACCACACCCTCATGTCCTTCTGTGAACTGGATGCAAACCAGAACACCGACACAGCTCTAGCAGGGTCTGAATCCCAAGAACTTGTTGAACCATTAGCAGCATATAAATGATGTCAACTATTTTAGTGTCCCTCCCTTTACCCAGCAAGTCCTGGATGATTATTCTTCCTGGAAGCATTTCTGTGTTTTAAAATAGCTTAGTTTGAAAATTAGTCCGGTAAATATTTGTATAGTTTTATAAACACTACTGTGCCTGTAAAAAGAAAAAGTATTTTATTGTGTGTGCTTACATGCAGTGCCAATGTGCCATAGCATGAATTTTTTTTCTCATCAATCAATATCAACAGGGTTGGCCAGGTACAGTGGTTCATACTCATAATCTCAACGGCTTGGGAGGCTGAAAGGGGAGCATCACTTGAGGCCAGGAGTTCAAGACCAGCCTGGGTAACATAGCAAGAGCCCATTTTTACTAAAATAAAAATAAAAAAATTAGTTGGGTTTGGAAGTATGTCCCAGCTACTTAGGAGCACTTGAGCCCAAGAGTTTGAAGCTGTGGTGAGCTATGATTGTGCTCCAGCCTGAGTGACAGAGTCCCTGTCTCTAAAAACAAACAAACAACCAACCACAAAATAAACATTGTTCAACTCAGCATATATAATGTGATTTGTTATAAGAGTGTGTGGAAAAACATTTGTAAGGATATAATCACCGTAAAGAGGTGAGAATAAACATAGCATTGACTTGGGTAAAATTTATCACTGAAGCACTTGTTTACATAAACTCCTTTGGTATTTATAAGATTCTCTTTCAGTATCAGTAACCAAGCAGACAAATACTTGGATTTTCCCTTGGCACTCAGTGACCTTCTAATTAGGCCTCCATTGTCTATGATTCCATTTCTTCTATATCTTATCTCTTTAGCCTCATATCAGCACTTGTGAAATCTCTTAGAAAAAACTTAATACAATAAATATAATTTTTTGAGTACCTCTTTTTTTTTTTTTTTTTTTTTTTTTTTTTTTTTTT
>NW_016108036.1:440349-457182 GCF_001604975.1 Cebus imitator | reverse complement strand
TTTTAGTAGAGACGGGGTTTCACCGTGTTGACCAGGATGGTCTCGATCTCTTGACCTCGTGATCCACCCGCCTCGGCCTCCCAAAGTGCTGGGATTACAGGCTTGAGCCACCGCGCCCGGCCCTTGAGTACCTCTTATGTGGTAGGCATTGGGAACGAGAAATATAAAATCAGATACAGGACCCTCATGTAATTTCCAGGTAACCGAGGGTGGAGGACACTAATCAACTATTGACTCAAGGAGTGGCATATGTAATACTAAAAACGAGGCAGAGTGCTAGAGTCAGAAGTCATGTTGGGGGATGTGACCCTGTCATAGAGCTCAAGTGTTCTTGAAAACTGAGTTGAGGTATGGAGAACGTTTGGGAGTTAACTTTACGGAGAAGAGAAGGAAGAAAGAGAAGAAACAGAATTCCAGGAATAGGAAACAAATTCTACCAAGGCATTGTGATACAGCATGAGAGTTTGAATTCCTAACATTAGTCTAACATGATTGTGGTGCTGAGAATTGCCGCTGGTTTGGTGTAGGAAGAGATGGAATAAGTACGCAATAGTTAGAACTCACAGGGACTTCTAGGTTTTGCCATATAGTTTGGTGTTATTCTAAGGAAGATATTGAAGTATTTTAAATAGGAGGTTGTATTGTCAGCATATTACTTTTTAATATGACTCAGGTTGCATGATAGTGAGTGATTGAAATGGAGTAAGAGTTCCATTTCACCCACCAAGACCTTGTCATTGCAGTTATTTCGTATTTTAGTATCCTTGTATTAAGGTCATGAAAGTGGTGACTGAGAGAACAGGACAAACTTGAGAATTATTCAAGAAAAAGAAATTGGCAAGCCTCAGTGACATGAGAGAAAGAGAGGAAGGAGCAGCCTAGAGGTAAGAGAGAGAGGCTGATGACAAGATGACAACTGACTGAGAGCTTGCATAATTTTCTTGTATGGTGTGCCATTTATTGAGATATGAAACACTAGAAGATGGTTCCCTTTGTAGGGAAAGTTAATAAATTATTTTTATATGTCTAGTTTGAAATACCTTTGAGATATTCTATTTGATACATTAACTAGGCAGTGTGGTATATGTGTCTGATGATCAGGGAATGATCTGAGAGAGAGATGTAAATTTGATATGCATTGCTTCATAGGTGGTAACTGGAGCTGAAAGAATGGAAGAGATTAGTTAATTATGGTAAGGGAAGATACAGAGAAAATAAAGAAGACTGAAGTTCCAATAGTATAGGCAAAACAAGATTATAATAACTGAATAAAGAAATTAATTCAGATGAAAAATACTTTTCATACCTATTCATTTTTGGTAACATTTTATTTACTCTATCACTCTTACTTCACCCCCGAGAAGTAGGACTAGACCCATTCAAATCATAAATGAACACATACACACACACACACACACACACACAAACACACACACACACACACAGACACACACACACACACACACAAACACAGCTCTGTCGATATACAACTCTCTGGACTTTCCTGTGATCTGAGTTCAAGCCTCATGTAATGTTTGTCTTTCAGTCACAAAAATGAAGGCAAACTTTCTGCAGAGTGGATTACAGTTCCCAAACCTACTCTTTATCATCCTCACAAAATTTCCTGGAACAATATTATTACCAGACACTGGGCACATTTCTTGCTTCAGGTCCATGGTTTTCTGTTGTTTATTGAATACCTATAGGAAGATAGAAAGTAGTTGTCTTCATACCAGCTGGGTGCCGTGGTGTGCACCTGTAGTCCCAACTACTTGGGAGGCTAGACAGGAGAATTGCTTGAGCCTGGGAAGCAAAGGTTACGGTGAGCCAAGATCACACCACTGCACTCCATCCTGAGTGATAGAGTGAGATTCCATCTCAAATAATAATAATAATAATAATAATTATAAATGGAAATATGCAGAGACTAAAAAGGACCTCAGAAAATATTTTCTAATTTTGTAATGAAAATATGGTTGTTAAAAGAATGTAAACAATACACAACAACATAACAGGTAAAATAATTCTTCTCACTCTGTTTTATTTCTCAAACCTTCACTCCATAGTTAATAGTAAGAATTAGAGGTTAATGATAAAGTATATCTTCTGATTTTTTATGTTTGAAACTTACTTATTGATCACTGTTAGAAATAAGTGAACACTTCTATTTTGTGTAATAATCTTCTGCTCTCATACTTTGCACTTGATAATTTCTTTCTTGGATAAAATGATAAAATAAAAAAGCAACAGTGGGCTGGGTGTGGTAGCTCATGCCTGTAATCCCAGCACTTTGGGATGCTAAGGTAGGAGGATCACTTGAGGCCAGGAGTTCAAGCCCAGCCTGGGCAACAAAGCAAGACCCTGTCTCTACAAAAAAATTAAAAAAAAAAATTAGCCGGGCATGGTGGTGCATGTCTTCAGTACCAGCTACTCAGGAGGCTGAGATGGGAGGAAATGGGAGGGACCCTTGAGCACAGGAGGTTGAGGTTGCAGTGAAGCATTATCATGCCACTGTACTCCAGCTTAAGTGACAGAACAAGAGACTCTGTCTCAAAAAAAAAAAATACCTTCAGTGGAAAATCTTGTTTCATATATGAATCTTCTGAGTGAATGGGGTAAGCTTTCTTTTGTTTGTCAACTTTCTGTGTGAACCATTTTATATAAATTATTTTTCAGACTGTAAGAGTTAGGAAATTTAGACCTGTTCACTCAGGTGAAGACCAACAATATTGGACAGCACTTTCTTGTGATGTAATAATAGATTAAGCCATAAACAAGTTACAATACAATAAACTCACAAATGAGGGTCAAAGAGCTGTGATCCACCCAGGTCCATGACTTTCTTCCAGATGGAGTATTTAAGCTAATCCAGCAAAAGGCTGAAGGATTTAGGGAGTGCTGTAGAAAATTCTAAAGGGAACAGTAAATATTTTATGAAACCACTGACTGATTCTTATTGACAGAAGAAAATATCTTCTATGTGCTCCTTCTATGTGCTTGGCTCTGCACTAGAAGCTGGGAATGAATAGATGAGTAAGACATACTTCATGTTTTCTAATAGATCATAGTGGAGGGACAGACATGTGTTCCAACTACTGCAATACAACAGGGCGATCACTAAAGAAGAATTATTAATAGGTATATTAGCAGATACTAAGGCCGTGGAGTCAGACTGTCTAATTGGAGTCCTAGCTCTACCATTTACTACAATACATATTTGCATGACTTTTACTTCTGTTTTTCCCAGTCTTTAAAACTCAGGTAAGAACAGTAGCTTAAAGATATATTATTGTTTTGCTATTAAGTAATATTATTCAGCACTGCTTGCAAGTACTAAATGTTCAGTACATAAATGTTAGTCATTATTAAATAAAACTATGAAATAATATCTAGAAGCAAGAGAATTAGTAGGGAAAATGGAAGGAAGAAAGCAACATCTGAACTGATGTGGCATTTATTGCTTATAGCTCCCTCACGTCTCTTTTTCTATAGCAAGCAACCCCTGAGCCAACGCGTACATGGAAAGCCATCAGAAAGGCTGTATTTTCCACTCTACCTTTTGGCTAGGTGTGAAAATATGACTTACCTAATTTCTGACTACTAGAATAGAATGGAAGCAGTTTTTAAAATTGCATTTTAGGCTTTGGGGTACATGTGAAGAACATGCAAGATTGTTGCATAGGTACACACGTGGCAGCGTGATTTTTAAGTTCCAATCATGCCTTTAAAGAGTAGGGACATACCCTTCCATTCATTATTTTCTTCTTTTCCAGCAGTGAAAATGTGAGCATGGCTGTGAACCAAACCAGGACTAGGCAGTCAAGGGCAGCACCCTACTGATGGGAGAACTGAGCAGACACCTTATAGCAGTTCAATTATGTCAGAGAGACAAACTATTGCATATATTCTAAGACAGGTTTTTTCCCCCCCAGTAGTAATGTTTTGGAATCAGAAATGTTGTACCAATGACTTGCAGTAGTTTAATTGACAACTTTATTTTTGCTTTCTAATTGATATTAGCGTTACACCTTATAATTGAAAACATCTTAGATTCAGTAAAGGAAGTAAATATTTATCTTGTTTAAGCTATAGTTTCCTTCTCAGTCAGCTGCCGCTGAATTCACTTAGCATACTAAGTGCTATAGCTGTTTGTTGGAAAATGGTAATTAGGCAGACAAAAGAGATCATGGCTTTCCTCCACTGAATGACCTTTGCACTGTGTTAAAAACAACCAGTCGACGATATTTGCCTGGGTCTATTTTGAGCCTCTCTTTTCAGTTTCACTCATCTGTATATCTCTTCGTTGACAATTCTACCCCAGCTTAACAAACTTAGCTTTATAGTAAGGCGTGAAATTGAATCGTTTAAGTCTTCCATTCTGCTTGCTTTGGGTTTAGCTTGCTCTTCTTTTTCTGTTTGTGTGTGTGTGTGTGTTTTTTTCAAGTAGATGCTTGGATTATAAATTCTACATTATCTCTTTTTCACATACAAGCATTCAATATTATACATTTCCCTCTAAACTCTGCGTAAGCTAAAATCCATTAGTTTTGATGTGCTATATTGTTATTTTTATTCAACTCAGAACACATTTTAAAAATTTCCCCTGATTCTTCCTCTCTGGCCTATACATTATTTAAAAGTCTGTTTAATTTCTAAATATTTAGGAATTTTCCAAGTATCTTTCTTTTATTAATTTCAAGTTTAATTTTATGTTTTGAGATATACATTTGTATGATACCTATATTTGTAAATATTTGCAGTTTTTATGTCTCCAAATATGATCTCCACATGCAAGTTTCATGTGCACTTGAAAATAATGCATATTCCCTGTTGTTGGATAGAGATTCCTATAATGTCAATTACATCCGGTTGGTCAATAGTGTTGTTTAGTTCTTCTGTTTCCTATCTTTTTTTTTTGTCTATTAGTTTAGTTACTTAAAGAGGTGTTTACATGTCCAGCTGCAACTCTGAATTTGTCCATTTTCCCTTTTAGTTCTGTCATTTTTTGCCTTGGTTCATACACATTTATAATTGACCCTTGTTAAGAACCGTGGGGCCCAGAGAGTGTAATACTATTGGCTGAATAGTACTACTCCAAAATTCATTTGTTGAAGTCCTAACCCAGTATCTCAGAATGTGACTGTATTTGGAGACACAACCTTTAAAGATGTAATTAACTTACAATGAGGCCATTGGGGTGGGCCCTAATCCAATCTGACAATGTCCTTGTAAGAAGAAGAAATTTGGACACACAGAGACATCAGAGATGTACACACATTGAAGAAATGCCATGTGGAGGTACAGCAAAAAGGCAGTCATCTGAAAACCAAGGAGGGATGCCTCAGAAGAAACCAAACCTGCCAACACCTTGATCTTGAACTTCTAGGCTTTAGAATTGTGAAAAATAAAATTCTGTTGCTTAAGCTCCCTACTCTGTGATACTTTACTGAAACAGCCCTAGTATACAACTCCTTTATTTTTATATAGTATCCCTCTTTATTCCCAGGAGTGTGTCGGTTTTTGTGTGTGTGTCCTTTCATATACCTCTTACTTGTTTGTTGAAAGTTGTACACCTTCATCTTGTCTAGGACAGTGAAAATTGAGTTAAAATGCTTTCGTACTTGGAAATGAGCACACAGGTCCTTCTCCTGGGTCTTTAATGTGGGGTTTGACTTAATCATTAAGAGTGGGAGCCAGGTGTTGTGGCTCACGCCTGTCATTGCAACTGTTCATGAGGCTGCCATGGGAGGACCGCTTGAGACCAGGAGTTTGAGAACACCCTGTGCAACATAGCAAGATGACCATCTCTTAAATAAATAATTAAGCAGTGCAGCGGTGCAGGCCCTTCCAGAGACCGGGAGGGGTGGATTCCTTGAGCCCAGGAGTTCAAGTGAGCTGTAATCACATCACTGCAGTCAGCCGGGGTGAGACAGAGTGAGATCCTGTCTCTAAAAATACAAACAAAAAAGAGTTGGTTTGGGTTTGTGATTTGTTCTCGCTGTGATTATCCTCACTGTTTCACACACTTTAAATTCCTGTAATGATAGCTGGTGTTGAATATGGAGATTTGTTTGACAGAAGAATGTCTTCCTCATCCTGAGCATTTGAGTTTCTGTTTGCACAGTGCCTTGGAGAGGATTACTTTGCACATTCTTATTCCTCTCCTGTTTCTCTTCCACCAGCATTCTCTTTTACTTCTTTTCTGAAAATGTTATCTCGGTAGTGCAAGACAGTGAGTGGACAGGGTGATTGCTGTTCTCACTCTGACTCAGTCTTAGGCACTGAGTGAGTGCCGTAATCTTCGTGCTTGGCCTTCTCAGGTCTCTGTTGGCCCAGTGTGTATTCCTGCCCCTCTCACAGAAGTGTATTTTGTGTTTCTGCTTCCTTCTCCCACGTGCAATGATGTTTCCCAGTTCCCTAAGGGCAGTAATGGTTGTTGTCCTTCTTCCCAGCACACACACTTGTTCCATTGTGTAGATAGCAGATAGGGGAGAGGTGCTCTGTGGAATTTCATGCCCCCTCTGTATTATCCCTGTTTTCTGGCCCCCAGGTCTGCATCACATTGGACACAAAGAATTTCTGCTTCTTCCCAATCATTTCTGTGAGAAGCTGGTGGAGTTTAGAGAAATAGTCTGGGAGAGGTGGTGGGGTTCCCTAATTTCTGCACACCCCAGGAGCTTCACACTCAGTGCCACCATACACTCAGCCCTAATCCATCTTTCAGTGATCCAGGCTGAATTCTGAATGGTATCTGGTGTTGGATTTGATTACCCTAAATAAGTGTGGCTGGGTCTCCTCTCTTCCACATGTTCCTGTCACCATAGATTTTGGCCAGCTGGTTGCTCTACAAAGTTCATTCTTCAGTGGATTTGAAAGATGTTGAGAAGTTAATTTGACTATTTTCCATTATAAAAGTGGTAGCAGCATTTCTTTGAGGCATATGCAACATGGAAGTGAAAGCTGTATATCTCCCTTGCTTCTTTTTGTGCCTCTTTCCCTGCCCCTCCTTCTCCTTCTCCTTTTTCCTTTATCTTTCTTTATTTTATTTGCCATATGATGACACTTGGATACCTAGATGGACTAAAAATCCTTTTTTTTTTTTTTTGCCATTTTAACTTTACTTTACTTGAGAACTTGAGAATAATTGCTTGAAAATGATTTTACATTTCTTGGAGTAAATGTTCTTCTGTAACATATTTTATCTGTTTTTTACTTTTCTTTTTTGGGAGATGTTTAGAAATGGACATGCTTATGCATAAATCATATACTAATTCTCGTTTTAGGTTCTTCTTTACTCTTGAAAGGGAGCAATTGTGTCTGACTCATACATTATTTAGGGATAATGTGAAGAGGTAAAGCCTAAACTGGAGGAAGTAAGCTTCTGTCACGCCGTGTGGTTTTAGACCACCGTTCTCCTAAATCTGGTTTATTATTTGCTGAGAGACATGTTTTTCTGCCTTTTCACATTTTTCTCTTTGATTGTAAGCAGGAGATACATGAGATTCTTAGCGAAGTCATTCATTGCACAATTGCTCCGTGCTGTTATTTGTTGTTAATTCCTTTCAGAACGTTCTTTTTAAATTCTTTTGTGTTACTCCCTGCTTCCTCTTTCTTGTTCTTTAAAATTGAGCTCCAGAAGAACAAAGGTCACGTATTAATTTCTAATTTTCTAATTCCATTATTGATTTGGTTCATATTTTGCTGCACCTGAGAGAGTCTTACAGTTTGATATTTGGGGTACCACTGGTTTCACTGAAGATATTAATAGTTTACTTCTCTTTCAGTTTTTCTTATTGTGGATTTCTGTGAAACTCAGGAGGGACTTTTTCCCTCAGATGTCTCAGCAGCTGCCTTTTTCTAAGTTCTTTCAGATGGTTGATGTTCAACCAGGGTTGTAAAGCACTGCTAGTCATAGGGTTTGCAGAAACTGAGCTATTGACATAGATCGTGATTCTAACATACTGAGTCCCATGCTGAGAACCCTTATTTGATATTTCTAATTTAACATGTATATTGACCTTACCACTGAGAAGGTTTAAAGTACTGTCTAACCTTCATTCAGCAAAAGTTTAATTTAAATTAAGCCAGAATTAGCTACATGTTAGCTCTCCTCTGAAAATACTAAATCTAAGTAAGAGCTCTGTTCTGCATTCTCTTTCTGAGAACTTCATCCTTAATTTCAGAGGCCACGATATCTGGCTAAAGCCTTCATGAGCATTGCAATAAACATAGGTGCTGAAATCATATACTCAGTCTCTTAAATTTTGCAGTGGAATCTGCTAAGAAGCCAGGGTCACTTGCAGAGAAGAACTAGGTATAGAACATAAAATGAATTTCCCCTCCTCTTGCCCCCCCCAAAAAAACCTCAAAAGTAATCGTGTAATTCAACAATTTATTTAACTAATATTTGTATAGTTAATAGCACATGAAGTTAAAACTGTTTTTCCACACGGACATTTGCCAAATTTGTAGCACAAAAAATTCGCTGCAAATATGGGGAATGCTGTAATCTCTAAATGTTAAATCTCACCATAGCAGTAATGTCTTGTATCATCATGAGATATGAATTTTTCATGGCACGGTCATTTTGACTTTTGTTCCAAGATTTCTTAGTTTCAGCAATCCAGTAACATTTTCCCTTATGCACCTTCCAGTCTTTGGCGGGACATAATTTTTGAACAGTAGAAAAGTTGAAAGAAACTGGGAGAAAGAAAGACAAGCAATTAAACAAATGTGGAACTGTATCCTAATAATGTATGCTAATTGAAGGGTCTTAAATTGGGTTATATTATGTGCAAAACTTTCTTTGAAAAAAGTATGTGCTTTGTTCCAGGGTAGATTTGGAAAAAAAAAAAAGATGAATTGAAATCATGTGTATATTCATTCACTCATTCATCCTTTTTTCATTTAATTTATTCTTTTAAAAATATATCATGTGTTCTATCAGCCAGGAAATGCACCAGAAACAAGGATAAAACAATGAACATCCAAGCCTCAAGGAACTAAAAACTTTAAAGGGAAAATAGAAATTAAAAATTTTAGTTGTCCACTAACACATCAGAAATTTAGGGACTTTATATGACACTAGAGTAGTCATTCATAAGCAATATTTGTGCTGTAGATGGTCCCCCAAAATCAAATATGTTCATCTCTACAATCATACAAAAGGATCTTGACATCTAAAAATGTACTCTTACTGCCTTCATAATTTATAATATTTCCCAGCAAATTTAGATGAGGATACAGGGTATTCTAGATATACCAATAATTTAGTATTCCTGTAAATAAATATTCGTTACATACACAGACACACACATGACCTGAAGCCATTGAAGAGTAAACAAAGCCAGACAGATCCTGGAGGGCAGATGACACTTCAAAGAAGGTATGGCAGGGCAAAAGTTAATCATTTTTACAATCGTTAGCCTTAGGCCAATCTTAGTCCTATGTAGAGTGAGTAAAATGTCAATAAAAAACCTGCAGCCTTATTTTTTTTTTTTTTTGAGACAGAGTCTCGCTCTGTCACCAGACTGGAGTGTAGTAGCATGATCTCGACTCACTGCAACCTCTGCCTCCCGGGTTGAAGTGATTCTCCTGCATCAGCCTGCCCCAGAGTACCTGGGGCTACAGGTGTCTGCCACCACACCTAGCTATTTTTTTGTATTTTAGTACAGGCAGAGTTTCACCATGTTAGTCAGAATGGTCTCCATCTCCTGACCTTGTGATCTGCCTCCCAAAGTGCTGGGATTATAGGCATAAGCCACTGTGCTCCAATAATGGAGAATAGAGTTAGGAGGAACCACAGATGCTGAAAATGAAGAATCAATTCTATAAAATCAAAAACATGGAGGAGATGCTCTTAACTTCTGTGTATAATTTTTTCCCCTAAATCTCTGACTGATGCAAGCACAAGTCAGGTTACGGTAAGAATGAGAGAACTGGACTGAGGTTTGACCTGCTGCCCCAAAAATAGAGATTTAAATTTAAGTCCAACTACACCAGTTGCTTGCTAAGGAAGGAAAACTGGCCGAGTGCAGTGGCTCGCGTCTGTAATCCCAACGCTTTGGAAGGCTGAGGGGAGCAGATTGCTTGAGGCCAGTTTGAGACCAATCTGGCCAACATGGCAAAATCCCATCAAAAATACAAAAAATTAGCTGGTCATGGTGGTGCACACCTGTAACCCCAGCTACTCAGGAGGCTGACACATGAAACTTGCTTGAGCCTGGGAGGTAAAGGTTGCAGTGAGCCAAGATCATGACACTGCACTTCAGCCTGGGTGACAGAGCAACTCCATAAAAAAAAAAAAAGAGAGAAAAACAAAAAAAAAAAAAAAAGAGAGAGAGAAAAAGAAGAAAAAGGAAGAAAGAAAGAGAAAAAGAAAGAGAGAAAGAAAGACAACACTTTTTTGGAGAAATATATGAGAAAAGAGAGACTTCTCAATATAACTTTTACAATGTATGCTGTATAATCTCAAGTGACTTACATGAAAAACCAGAAAAATATGACCAATTCTAGAGGAAAGAGCCATCAATGCAGCCCAATATAAGGATGATGCAGAAGTTGGAAGTATCAGGAAAATATTTTAAAGCACCTGTTAAAACGGTGCTTAATGACGTGATCGAAAACATGCTTGCAAACAATGAAAAAAATAGGATGCCTCAGCAAAGAAGGGCAGTAGGAAAAAAAGAGCCAAATGAAATTTAGAACTGAGAAATAAAGTAAAATATTTTGTATAAAAACCATTACTGGGTATACTTAAAAGCAAGGATTTAACAGAAACACAAGTTAGTGGACTTGAAATTGTCCAATATGAAGAAAAATATTGGAAAACCTTCAGAGCTTCAAGGACTTGTGGAGTATTATTCAAACATATGACATGCATAGAATTGAAGTCCCAAAACTCAAGAGAAGAGAAAGAATAAGGCCAAACAAATTGAAGATATAATGATTGCATTTTTTTCCAAATTGTTTAAATCCATAAATTTACACTTTCAAGAAAATCAGCAAACCCTAAGCAAGGTAGATACAAAGAAATTTGTATGTATGAGTAAAATAGCCAAACTCCTTAAAAGTCAAAGATAAAAATCTTGAAAGCAGTTTTTGTGCATTACCTGCAGGAAAACAATTATGCAAAAATTCCTCATATTCATTATAAACCATGGGGGCTAGAATACAGTAAAAAAAATCTTTAAATTGTCAAAAGAAATAGTAACTGTCCACAAAGTATTTGATATCCAGTGAAAAATATTCCAAAGATTGTGGGAAATTTAAGGCATTTTCAGTCAACCAAAAGAATCCCTTGACAGCAGATAGTCACTATAGCTAATGTTAAAGGAAGTTTTTCAGGCTGATGGGTAATGTTTCCAAGTGATAAATATTCAGGGAAGAAGAGCATCAAAAATGGCAAACATCTAGATAAACATAAAAGTGAAAGGTAAGCAACACAGCTTCAAAAGACCTTTGGTCTTGCTTACAAATTATGTTCATACTGTTGCCTAGTTTACAAAGTTCTTTCTTAGACTGATGTAATGCACCTAAATCAAACTGTTTCTGAATAAGTGTACAGTTATTGTGAAAGGTAGAGCAGCTATGTAGCTGAAATATTTAAGACATATTTAATAAAAACTATTAAATAAAAACTACATTTTCATTTCTCTGATAGTCCAGATAGCTTGAAGCAGTGTTTCACAACCATTTTTATAACAGATATAAAAAATGGATTTCTAAAGTAAAACAAGATAAATAAATAATAGTTTATTTATAGTCTATCAAATAGCAACTTGGATTTGTATAGCTGAGGAACTTCAATGCATAAAAATATTAAGTTAGGGCATGCAAAGAAATAACTTCGGGAAAAAGTACACTGTTATTTGAAAATGTTTTCACTACAAGACAATTATAACCTGTAATAATTAGGTTAAACATATTGCTTTCCTTGTAAGAAATGAGGAAATCGCTAAAGGAAGGCACTTAGCTAGAAGCAGAACAGGGAGCAACATTTGGGTAAATGAGTTCAAAAGCAAAGTGTCCCTTCAGGGTAATAACCTATATATTGGTGCTGGGATTCTAAGGCCAAGCTCTGGGTTTACTGGAAGTTGATAGAAGAAATCTGAGACTTTCGTCAGCCTGAAAGCTTGAAAAGGGCCTCCAGACATCCAAATCATTAGCTACACCCTGCCTTCTTACAGATGACAATGCAATTAATCTCTGGAAGAAATCATCTTTAATTTTTCCTTATGAATCCCATTAATGGAGCTCAACCAAATTAAAAAAAAATGTCAAATACTTCAGGAAACAAGCCAACATATCAACAGGAAATATGAAGAATGAATTTGGTCACCAAGGACTTTAGATGTTTAAATAATCCTACATATTATAAATAATAATATTTAGATGATTTTAAGAAATAAAAGAAGAAATAAAAACTGATCACACAACAAAAAAACCCACCAAAAGCTAATAAGTTTGAAACTACATCCTTAGAAACAAAAACTGTTATCATTGAAATTAGAAACTCAGTGAATGAGAGCAGATTAGACACAGGAAAAGGGATAATTTGTGAATGGAAAGGTATATCTGAAAATATTGCTAAGAATTCAGCACAAACTGCAAGGACAAGATGTGAAGTTAGGTGAAACAGAGGATAGAAAGCAAAGGCCCACACTGCACGTCTAATTTGAGTCCCAGAAAGAAAATAAAAAGAAAGTAGAGAAAGAATTTGGAATGATGGTTGAATAGCTCAACTAAGTTTTACTTTACATATTTTAAGTCTATTTTGCTTTTTTAAGATCAAACACATTTAGATTTGGTGTACTTTCCTAATGAATTGAAAGTAAAACATTAGGAGAGGTGCCTTATACATTTGTAACAATAGAATGAGGATAAGAAAACAGATTTGGAAGCATTTAAAGCCAGAGCTTTATTTATTATCTTCCTGTGTTGCAGGTATAAGGACTATAAGAAAGTGCTTTTGCTTTGGGGATAGTATCTCACAAAGTTAAGAAAAATATTATGTTATATGAGATAGTTTTTAGATTGTAGTTGGGGGAGGCTAGTTAATAATTTAGCCATAGTGAATGAGTCATTCTAATAGAATTGTTTCAGGATGTTATAAAAAGATGTAATGTTTCAGTATAGAATTAAAATGTAAATTAAAAAATTAAAATCAAATAATCTAAGAAAATATAAAGGCCATCTAATGACATTTAAAAGTATGCAAATACATTCACATGAGATAGCAAAAGAAAGACTAACAAAATCACAATTTAAATGTTTTAATATGTAATAACATTAAAAAATTGAAAAACTATCTTCAATGAACATGAATTTTAAGAGGAAAGAAATTTAAACCCCAACCTGTACTTGTGTATACCCCAATAAAGAATAAAATACAATTATTTCAATGAAATACTTTTAAATTCATTTAAAACTCATTGTATAAACTCATTTGTCTCATTTTGCCTTGGTCCTTTATATATTAATATTTTTATCATAATTAAAACGAGTCCATGAAAAGCAGTGATTGAAATCATCCCTCTATTGTGATAGAGGTTTCTCCTCTATTCAGATATCTTCAAAGAAAATCGAGACTACTGTTCATGCTTGGTTACTCAGGAATTTGGTAATACAAAATAATATTACCTACTGAGGTGATTGTTCCAGATTTATTTTCCCCAGTACAGTTTTTCTCTTTGGTTCATTATCCAATTTAATATTGGATAATGAATAGTGTGTCGCACGGTGTTGAACCGGACAACGAATGAAAGAAGAAACATGTATTTCTAACTAGATACAAATCACAAAACCATTAGGTTGTAGTTATTCCATGAAGTCCAATAATATGGAAACTCCATATAAACAGTTAAATGACTAAAAATTTAAGAGAAAGACATCACTACTTTTTCCAAGGTTTAGAGTCTCCTTTGCACTTTTATTAACCTTAGCAAATGTTAACTTTAAGAGAATTGGAAAAAATATGACCAGAGGAATAAGCACTTGAATCTTTCCCTGGACCTGTCTTAATTACTTTAACATGCACAAAATGACCAGTTCTGGATATGACTCACATTTAGATAGTTTGTGTTTAGTGAGTTCCTACTAATTACATCAGGTGTCACCGGCGTGATGTTTGGTATGTTTTAGTTTCGGTTAATGATTGTTCCTGTGAGATTCTGCATATAAATGCTGCATGTATGAGATAGAGTCAGCCCAGAGTAATTTTTTCTGCAATGAAGAAAATATTTTTCTTTCTGCTGGCCATTTAGATGAAACTATCTTTGATAATTTACAGTCTCACAACAGTATATATTAGGTTATTAGTATTGACCATATAAAAACCACATAAACATATCTGAAAGTAATAAAAGTAAATATTTAATTGTGCTTGCCATGTCCAGGCATTAACACAGGATACCATATTCACAATATATTGAATTCATTTAATGTATTAAATATATAATCTCTAATTCTTATGTTGATACATAATACTTTTAATCCTTCAACATATATAAATCATAACATATTATATCCAATGCAAGAATTGTATTAGTGATGGAGCTGGGATTTGAAAACAGGTCCTAGGTCTCTAGGGCATCCATAAGCATTGTTGCCTTCTAGAAAAACTTTTTAAGAAGACATTTTATTTTTGAAATCTATTAGTAACACATCAACTTTAGTAGCAAAAAAATCTGTTTTACTAAAAAACTATGATTTTAGTAACAACAAAATCTATTGCCTTAACATAATAAAAAGAAATATATTGGGGTTTTTAATGCTAATTATTTTTGCTCCCCACCTCCCATTTTATAGCCCTAATTAGGCCAATGACTAGTTACATTAAAGCAGTTAAACCACTTATCTCTCTGGGCTTCCGCTTGGTCATCTACACTAGACTCAGCTGATTTCTGTAGTCCCTTCTAGCTCTAAAATTCTACAGCCCTGCCTATTTTCTTGTAATTGCTAATCCCATTCATAATTACTAACATAGTTCTCTAAGATCCAGTGACAGACAAATACTGCATTGACCTGTTCTAGGGGTTAGTTTAATCTGGAAGCCTGAATTGGAATATATGTCATCTGTATATTCTCTTTGTTCTATAGATATTTGTAAAGAACTTTACCCAAGCATTTATTCAACAAAACGTCAAAATAATTGCCATATGAATAATTGGGCTATGCTCAGTTACATCCAAAGTACACTAGTATAAATGTATAACGCTCAATTGAATTGATTCATTTTAGACAAATTTCTCACCTGTTGTCACAAGATTGACGATGCTTGGGAGTAGCTAATATGAATAAGCATACACAGAAATACAAGTTGTAATTTAATTTACTTTCTTCTGAACATGCTTTCAGAGACTTCTCAGTATATCCTACTACCAGTCTGCACTAGGAAATTCACTGCATGATCTTGGTCATAACATAAACAACTTATCTTGGCATTTATTTTCATTATCATTGAGATGAATTCGTAATACATATTTTATCACATGGTGAAATTCTATAGAAAATCTCTTTAATGGTGTATCAAATTTTACACTTTTTGTGAAGTCATACCATATTATTTAAGAACAATTTAAATAGCAAACAGTTACAACAAGTTATGAGAAAAATAATACTTTGAGATAAATAGTATTATTAATTACTTACCCAGAATGTTCAGTACAATTACGATTACCAGAAGGATAATATCATTGCACATACAGCGTTCACGTCAATTCCATGATGGTGAGAATCTACAAAATTGGATAGATTTCACTAGGAAACCCAGCAGGTGGTTCCTTAGAGATGGTAAGAGTTAGGAGAGAGCCAAATAAACTTTCTCATCTATCATGCTCCTGAGTTACTTTCCTTTGAAATATGTAGACCCGGCTTATTATGTTTTTGTTTGTTTGTTTGTTTTCACACAAAACACAAATACGTGTGTGTTCTCTGGTTTGAATAAATATGATTTTTTCCTTATGGGTTCACTGTACATATTCCCCAGTGTTGATCTTACTTATGATCACTGTCTGTGTCTCTGGATTTTCATATAATACTGTGAAATCCTCAAGATTCTCTAATAAACTTATTGACAATACCCACTTATTTGAGTTGATCCTTTCTGTTTCTTCTCTTATATCCATTTTTTTTGTGATATATAATTGTAAATACATAAAACCGTACATTTAAAATTAAAAGAATTGTTACAGATTATTTTAGTGCAATACCCATGTGTTAAAATGGGGATATTCAAGTTCACAGTCACGCAGTTACTTGTGAGCAGAGCTGATAGCTAACCTCATATCTCTTGAAAATCAGACTAGTGCTGCTTTCAGTATCCACACTATTTCATTGCATTTTGAGTACTACAAAGATAAATAAACCAAATAAAAGAAGCTGTATTTTTAGCTTTAGGCTGAAAGTTTAAAATAACAGTCTCTGGTACATAAAAGGTTACAGTACATTGTTTCCACCACGTATGTGACATAAAAGAACAATACACTGAGAAAGTACTGAAAACAGCTGATACTGAAACATAACTATATCAAGACTAACTGGAATATTTATTTGGTAGATTATTATTGAGTGCATTGTTTTATGTCTTAATTATTATTGTTATTAATTAAAACATCTTTAATAAGAATTTGTTAATTTTCAAAACATTAAAAGAAGTTTACATATTTTCACTCATCAGACAAAACAGTCAAAACTGTGGGAGTCAAATCAGTCACAGAGAATGTGGTGATATCACTACACATTTCCTTTCCTTCCTTCCTTCCTTCCTTCCTTCCTTCCTTTCCTCCTTCCTTCCTTCCTTCCTTCCCTCCCTCCCTCCCTCCTTTCTTTCTT